>NW_015160876.1:354052-385762 GCF_001447785.1 Gekko japonicus
ATTCTGTATTCCATGTCAGTTTGTTGAAAAAAGATACTGGTCACTGTCAATGGAGGGACAGTAATGTTCAACCACCTCCTGTTTTGGTGGACGGCAAGGAACATTATGAAATTTCTGACATTCTTGATTCCCGGCTCAAACGTGGTAAACTGTGGTATCTTGTGGAATGGGTTGATTTCGGTCCCCAGCACCGCGAATGGGTGGAAGAAGGGGATATTCGGGCCCCTTATCTTGTTCGGGCGTTTCACAAGAAGTTCCCAGGCAAACCTGGAGGTCTCCCGGGCAAACCGGGAGATCTCCCGCCCAGGCCGGGAGACGGTGGGTGAGTGGTATTTTCGGGTGGGCAGCCTGTCAGCGAGCTGCCATTTCTCTGGGATGTGTCCCTCTTCCCTCCCTCCCCGTGTTATTCTCTTCTGGTATGCGACTGTAACTGCCAAGCTTCTCCTACAGGTGGACGATGGAGTGTTATGTCTTCTTGCCTTGCTTAATTAGATTCCCGTGTGAACTGAACTTGTGTTTATGGTATGAGCCGTTGGAGTTCTCAGGCTGCTTCGCGCCTTTTCTAATCAACTCCCTTGCGAGGGAGTTTAGCCCATTGGGTTAACCAAGTTTGAAGTTCCTATATTATACTGCCCCTGTGTATTGTAGTCATTCTGGACAATTCTCTGTATGTTCATGATCAACCATGCTTTGGAAATAAATCTTACTTCTTTGGAACGTGGGTTTGTTCTCCTGCTTTGGGGGTCTGACAGGTAAGTAGATATTCATGGTTTTCTATGTTTGGGATTCTCTGTAAAGTTTTGTTCCAGATAGTCTTTTGAAGAGAAAATGGGTAAGTATAATGTTGTTCTAGTGATTTCCAATCTTTATTAACCATAGAAGACAACATCAATACTAAATTAGATAGTTGTGTCTCCTCTGCTTTCCCAGCGCTTCCCTGCCCAGCAACTTACTACTATCGCGGCTTTGACCTTGCCATCTACAGCTGTAATGAGACTGCTGTGAACCTTAACTGCTTTCCAGCTTTGCTGCTTGTTTTTCTGCTTGCTTGCCGCACACACAAAACTTAACCATTGGCTTTTGCTTCCAGGGGGGGGGGGAGATAGTTCGAAATCACTATAAGTCAGAGGCCAATATACTACAGGCCATTCTTGACACAAGCTGTATACTCGTTCTTTAGTTATGGACTACCAATAAAACCATTTATCTTCTCAAGAAGCCTCTGTGTGTGTGTGGTGTGACTCTGCTAAGGAACTTGACAATTAGATTAATTTGATCCAGCCATGTTAACGATAACTTGTTCCATATATACAAAGTAGAAATAATTTCTTTATATAATGATGTATAATTTACTCTCAAGATATCTTTCAATTCTAGCGGAATTTGGACTCCTAACAAATGCCATGTTTCTGTTACCTTTTTATATTTAAAGTTGTCAGTTACAATATTTTTGTTGATAAAGTAACATCTATGGAGTAGAATTCTGATTTATTTAGATTAACATGCAACCTTGAAACCACACTATATTTATTTATTTAATATTGCCTTCATTTCTGGCAATGATTTTGTAAGCAAGGACAAAAAACAGAACCTAAAACTTAGAATCCAGAACCTGACAAAGGTTAGTCAAATGCAAGAAAGGAGGCCAATATTAAAAACTTAATGAAGGAAATATATTAAAAAATACATGTATTTATTAATCACACATTTTAAAATTATATAAGGGCCCAATCACACGTTATGTATAAATAACAAACGATAAAACACCAGGGCTGATAAATCTGACCTGACACGTTTTGGCCTACATAGGCCTTCCTCAGAGGTGGGGAACATATTGGCTATTATAAATATAGTACAATCATATAAATACAAAGTATAAATCCAATAAGGACCAGAAGCAAGTTGCTGTAAAAGATAAAAAAATATTTAAAAAACCCTGCTTCCCCACAGCAGGCAGCCTTTGTTTGCTGACAGCTCGTTTCGCCGGGAGGAGAAGGTGGTGAGCTCAGCCAGTGGGCCCACTCAGCCAGTGGGCCACCCCCTCCCCACCCAGTCCAAAACTCAGGCCAGCACGCGGTCCCGGCCAGTGTGCTAAGAGACTTCCGTTACCTGGATTGGTTTGTCAGGGAGGTCTTCGAGCAGCAGGATCTGGTGTGCCGGAGCCGGGTCTGGATCTCAGGAGGGCAGCGGGAGGCAGCTGACTGCATCGGCATGGCCCATTGCTTTACCCGGCCTGTGTAGCAGAACGTACTGGTAGCCGGCCAGGAAAATGGACCATCTGAGCACTCGTGGTGAGAGCATCTGGGGAGTCTGATGGTCCGGAGTGAAAAGGCCCAAAAGCAGCTTGTGGTCCATAATGATGGTGAAAGGCTGCCTTTAGAGGTAGTCATGGAACTTCCAGACCCCGGCGATGATAGACAAAGCCTTTTTATCTATTTGAGTATAGTTGCGCTCCACCAAACACAAAGTGTGTCAGTAGTAAGCCACCGGGACCTCGCAGCCATCGGTGAGCCGGTGCCCCAAGACAGCCCCTACCCCATATGGCGATGCATCGCATGTGACGATGACAGGGAGGGACTTGTCGAAGTGGGCCAGGACATCATTGGAGGACAGCAGCTCTTTATTGGCCCGGAACGCAGCGGCATGGGACGGCCCCCACTTTCAGGGGGCATTTTTGTCCAGGAGATGGTGCAGGAGTTCGGCAACAGCTGCTTTGTGTGGGAGGAAGGAATGGTAGAAATTAAGCAGTCCCAGGACGGCTTGAAGTTCCGCCTTCGAAGAGGGAGTAGGCACCTCCATGATGGCTTTGACCTTGTATGGAGTGGGATGGATGCCCTGTGAACCCCAAGAACTTGACACTGGGGACCCCCAGCAGACAGTTTTCGCACTTGACTTTCAGGCCCGTTGCGTTGAAGCGATGGAGAACGGCGCACAGACGTTCTGTGAAGAACTCGGCCAATGGTGCCGAGATCAGAACATCATCGAAAAAGGGCTGAACTCCAGGGATGCCCTTAAGGAGACAGTCCATGAGATTTTGAAATATTCCCGAAGCCTCGCTGACCCCAAACTGTAGCTGCCGCACTTTAAAAGCCCCCCGATGTGTCACTATGGTCTGAACCTCGGCTGTGGCCTCATTAACTGGAAGTTGCTGATAAGCTTGGGCCAAGTCGAACTTCCCAAAAACCTTTGTCCCTGCTGGTGAAGCTAGAACATGGCTGCCCACGGGGATGGGATACGCATGGTCCTCTAGGGCTTTGTTGATTGTGCACTTCTAATCTGCACAAATCCTTACATCCCCATTGGGCTTCACAGGGGTGACGATAGGGGTTTCCTACTGCGCATGGGGTACAGGCTCTAGAACCCCTGGCTCACCAAATAGTTTAGTTCCGCTTCTATTTTGGGCCAGAGGGCAAACAGAGGCCACCAGGCTTTCATTTGGATAGGCTGCTCTGTGGGATCAAGGGTGAGGGCAACTGGCGGACCTGTGTAGCGGTCAAGTAGCCCTTCGAACATTGCCGGGAACTCATCACACACTTTACTGAAGTCCCCGGTGTGCAAACCAGGAAAGTCCAAATAAGCTGGTGAGATGGCCTTTCACCACCACCTAGTCTAAGGGGCCCTCGAAGTCCTTGTACTTCACCCACTCCCTTGATGGCCACCAGGTTCTTTTGGAAATCCCTAAGTGTGAGGCTGGTATCTTCCAGCGGGGGTCCCCCATTCGGGCAAAGGGCACCAAGGATGTCTTCCGAAATAATAGAAATGGAGGACCCCGTGTCCAGCTCCATTTCACAGGGAGCGCCCTCTATCTGCACAGTCACTTTAATCTTGTAGGTGGCCCCACGGGGTAAGTAATGTACCTGATTACGATGGACGGTGGTGTTGTGTAGCTCCCCTGTGTCCTGGTGTGTGGTAGGCCGGTGGCATCCCAGCTGATGTGGCCTTGCTTGTTGCAGGAGCGGCAAACGGCATCCCAGAATCAGCAGGACCAGCGTTGGTTCACCTCTCCGCAACTGACACAGGGTGCTTGAGCGCTGGCAAGGGCCGTTGATGATGATGGGTGATGGTCTTGGAGCGTGGGGTGGCGTACCTGTAGCACTTTGTCCTCGTTAGAGATGTCTGAGGCTGCAGATGCCGAAGCATGGTGTGCTGAAGATGGCAGATGGTCGTGGTGGGACTGCTTGAACACAGTGGCCACGTGGAGTACATTCTCCAGCTTCAGGTTGGCAGTTCCAATAAGTTTGCAGCAGAGCTTGGGGCCCCAGACACCCCAGACGAATGGGGTGAGGATGATGTCCTTGACGTCCTGGAACTCGCAGTCTATGGCGAGCTGGTGGAGCTTGGCCATGTAGACGGTGGCCGCTTCTCCCAACTTCTGGGTGCTCGCAAACAAATCCATGCGCTTCGCCATCTTCGTTGGTTTTGGAGCGAAGTAATTGGTGAGCGCCTTTACGATGTGTTCGTAGGTGGTGTCTGCCAACTTCTTGGGAGTGAGGAGGCCTTGTGCCAGGTGAATGGTGGCCACCCCACATGTGCTGAGAAGTAGTGACCGTTTCTTGCCTGCATCCATGACCTCTTAGTAGCTGAAGAAGTTGGTGAGCTGTTCTACCCATGCTTCCCAGAACTCAGGATGAGTGGGGTTGAAAACCTCGATGTTTCCCGGAGTGGCAGCCATGACTCGGAAGCGGTGCGGGAAGCAAACAATGTCCTGGGGAGCAGTGCGTGGTGCTGCTAGGTAGCATTGTGGGTGCAGCGTTCATGGGATCGATGCTCGGTGCAGGGCTGTTGGTTGAGTCAGGCTCGCTCATCGGGATCCCAGCTTCATCGCCAGTGAAAAGTACTGAGTTCAGACATATGGCATAGTGATCAGCTCATAGTTTATTAACTCACTGGAAATTAGAAGACAAACTAGCCGGTCTGCGACCGGCTTTTATCCGTGCACACACACTCAACCCCCCCACTCCCCGTGATAGGCTCTATTTACACTATCTAGTCCCCAAAGGTACATACCAGGATCCGCGCAAGCCCATTGGTCCGTGTTAGGATCCTACCAGTCTATTGTTTCTAGACTCGAAGGTCTGTTTGACCGCATGGCCAGATTAATGCCGGTGAGGCTATCTTAATACATAATAGCAAGGCACAGCTTTCTTGTTCCAACAAGATGTTAAGCAGTTTCTAAAATGGAGTGCAAAGAATGTCATGTGCATCAGAACACACTACACCTGTCATTTCAATTAGGCATGCACAAGTCCCTACTGTATTTGTTTTCTGTGCTGCCTCCTCCCACATCACTCTTTCATCAAAGCCTTTGTAGCAAGCTTTGCTGCAGGGAATGGACAGGATAAGTCATGCCAGACTTCATGACCTAGCTTAAACTACCCACCTGCTACTTGTTTGCCAACAACAGTAATCATATGCAGCATCATGTAACAAACCAGTTCTGCAGCTTCAGTCAAGTACCGACATCCCACTTGCCCCCACCAAAGTATAAACACCTGACATTGCACCTTGCGTAATTTCACAGTATAATTTATAGGCATACTACTTTCCCAATTACTCCAGAAAAGCAGTTGAAATCAGGAGTGGTGCTTTCCAGGAAGATAAAAGATTGCTTCTTACTTGGTCAGTATGCAATTTGAAGGGGGAAAGCAGAATCAAGATAGTGATCAACTTTCAGTGGCGGCTTTGATTTATTGACCCCAATTTTTGGTGATCAGTTACAGCCACAGAAAGATTATCAAGAGGCTAAACATTTTGTCAACTGTACTTTCCTTTTTATGAGTACTTGGAGGACTGACAAGCAAGATGAAATGTGCACTTAACAATAAATGTATTTTATATATTTGCCACTGTTGGATACAACTATGAAACTGAATGAAATTTGATGGCAAGTGGTTGCGCAGTCATGGTGACTACTAAACAACACAAGATATGTAATCTATTAATAAATAAAATAAATTTACTTCCCTTATAGCCCCCATTTCACTGCGACTCAGTTATTTAGAACATTTACATGCCTCCTCTCTAGAGATCTGCTCAAAGCAGCTAACAATTAAAACAGCCTTTTAAAAGCCATTAAAGCACAGCCATTAAAAACAAACTGATCACTCTTAGGAATTTAGGACCAGATATTGAAAACTATGCATTCTGGCACCAAGACTGCATGCCAAATGGCTCTAAAGTTTGTCTCTGATTCTCAACCCATTTGTCAAACTAAAACCATTGCTTTCCTCTGATCTCTCATCCTAGAAAATTTGTCGCCTCCTTGATTTGCTGAGATGCAGCAAATCTGGGGGAAGGTGATCAGAATCCCAGCTGATTTCCCTTCCTTCTTCTCATGAGGTTGGGCTGTGGAGAAAAGGAGATGAACAATCTCTTTTTCCTCTCCCTTTAGTAATGGGGAGCTCAGAAGCATTGCTTCTGTCTCTACCAAGCCCAGAGGGAAGGGAAGAATAACAAGCAGTTTCTTGAGCAGTGGAACAGACTGCCTCAGGAGGTGGTGGACGCTCCTTCGCTGGACGTTTTCAAGCAGAGGCTGGACAACCATCTTTCGGGTATATTGTAGGGCTATCTTTTGGCTATGCTGCTGCAGAGTGCAGGGGGTTGGACTAGATGACCTGCAAGGTCCCTTCCAACTCTAACATTCTATGATTCTATTATTCTTCTCTCCTTTTTGCAAATTCACAGTGCAGCTATTTTATGGGGGTAGGGGTAATAATGGATCAGAATTGACTCCTAGCTGATTCCATGATCAGCTGTAATTTGGCTTCTGACCAACAGGCCACTGCAAATATGTTCAGCAGCTGTTTGAGTTGCTTGATACAATCTGAATATATCCCCAGTCAGTTCACTCTGATCATGTCAAAGAAGGTATGTTCAACTGCCAAGCAGCTTCACTGAGAAATTCTTAGCATCTGTCACCCCAAGTTTGAGTCCAATGATCTAATCTCTATATCAGGCATTGATACATTTTCTTCGGTCTTAGGCCCCAATCCCAAAATTAGGCCCAAGACTAACATTTCAGCTTTCAGGATTTTGTATTTTTATTACCACCATCTATATATCTGTTTCTCAAGTGTGGGCCAACCTGCAGATCTCTAAGGCCATAGATTGGGCCCACACTGACAGAAAGGAGATTTCCCCCCGAAACTTGTTTCCCCAAACTTTCCCCTGGTTTGCAGAAAAATCTGAAAACTGTAAAAAATTACATGGCAGGATTTAACTCCACTCCAAACAAGATCATTGTCTATGCATGCACCATCAATACACCTACCTTCTCTGTTGGTGAAGAAACTTATGGGGCTTGGAGCAGCAGTGACACTGGGGTGGGCAGTGAGGATGGCAATGATGTTGGGGGGAGGTGGACAAGTGGTAAGGAGGCTGGCAGCCACAGCTGGCCTTGTAGCTGCAGAGGGCCACCTAGCTTTGGCTGCAGCTCCAGCAATGTTGGGGAAGAAGGTGACTTGGTGCTGTGAGTCCTGCATTGATGGAGGAAATAGGTGCATTGTTTGGGGGAGGGGAGGGAGAGCAGTGAGGGTAGGTACAGAATGCCAAGGGTAGGGGAGTGGTAGGTGGAGCAGTGAGGGGGTAGCTAGGCAGAGCAATGAGGATGGGGGAAGTGCAGTGTGGGTGTGGAAAAGGTGAGTGGAGTGCTAAGGGTGGGGATAGGCAGAGTAGCAATGTGGCAATGAGAGGAAAGAGTACAGAAAGTTGGCCAGAGGTGTCAGAATCCAGAGAACTAAGCACTGACCTGTAGGGGAATTTTCCTGTGAGTTTCTCATAACTCCCTGCTTGTTAATATATTGAATTCTCAACATGGCCCTGTCTGTGGATACTTAAATCCAAAGACTGGGGTTATTGACAGACAAGACATATCTTTCATCAAAAATGAGAAAAACCTCAGATTTGCAGGGGAAAAGCTCCACAATGCTAAAAGAAGTGCCTGTAGCTTTAAGGAACAGCTGCCCTCAGCGACCACTTCTGGGCAACCACAACAATACTGCCAGTCTTTTAGCCTTGGTTTTTGTTAGTAAAAGGCAGGGAGTGAGGGAAGGGCCCTTTCCAGGGTTGTTTTGGCCTTTTAGGGATAATTCATTGGAGCCAGGCATGCTACCACACAACTTGCATGATTCACCCAGGCCAGCTGCTTGCTATTGCTCAACAGCAGCCACCCCACAAAAGCCACTGGGTGACTTTGGTTGAAACACACACACTCTACAGAGGGTTGTTGTGAGGATAAAATGATGTAAGCTGCTTTAGGTCCCCATTACGGAGAAAGGTGGAGGTATACATCAAACAAATAATAAACAACAGCTAGAGATTGGGGGGCAGATAAAAGCTAGGTTGGTGGTTGGATGTAAAGGGGAAAAGGAAGCAGGGATAGTGAGGATATGGACGCTACCAGGATGAGGGAAACAAAATATGTGGGGAGCGGATACAGGGGAAAGTGGTACCCCCTGCAAATCCTTGCAGGCACCCACTGCATATTGCTCCCACTGTGCAACCAGGTCCTCCTCAGCTGACACCATGGAACTGGGCCAGAGTTTTCCCAGGAAGAGGCTGTCAGGGAGAGGGAAGGAGGAAAAAATGAGGGGGGACAGAGAAAGGTAGGTTGGCTGTTAGGTGGGAAGGACTGAAAGAAGCAGGAAAAGGGGACAGACTATGGATCTGTCAGGGATGGAAAAGAGGAAATGGTGGAAAAAAGGGGGAAAGGATATTCTCCCCCCACATGTCCTTGTGGATCCCTCACTTGTATCTTTAATTATTGTAACTACAGAACCTGATCCTAAACACTTCATGTCTTTTACATTTCACACTTTTTTATATGTTCACATTTTTTTACATCTCTGTAGATACAGTCATTCTGATTTATGTCAGCATAAGGGGCATTTACACCGGAACAAGGCATGAGCAGTGCTGTACTGCACACTTCCACTGGTGCAGCCTTACTGCCTCTGCATGCCAGCAGAGTGACCGCATGAACCCATGTGCCAGCATAAATGTGGGCATTCCAGGGGCCAGGAAGTCCATTGGTGGCCATGGTAACTCATAACCTCCTCCCACAGCTGCAACCAAGCCCATGACAACCCAAGCAGCCCAGGATACTGACCAAGTACACACACAATCAGCACACCCTCTGCATTGGCCCCTCCCCTCCTTGGCAGCCAATCACCCTCCCACACACTAAAAAGGTTCCAGGAGGTCACCCCACAACTCCAGAGGTAGGGCGCACAGCATGGAATGCTGACAGCTCCCTGCCATGTGGACTGAAAGGGACTGCACATGCTATAGAGAACTTTATTGCTTCAGCTCAGCCATATCAACAAAACACAAAAAGAAGGAAAATATAATCATATTAATACCAAATTACAATGTCAAAACAAACTATCACATAAATTGATCAATCTGTCCTCCCCACAACAGACACCCTGCTATTGCTTTCACTTACACTGTGGTACAGTTGTGGATGATGGGCAGACTACTCCAGAGTAAATCACTCAAGTGCTGCAGGGACTGGTTTTGCCAACTCCTGTCTGCTTTACCAAGTCACTCATGCAAGCCCTGTGACTCTGCATCAATGAAGGAGTGGCCCATCCTGCCCTTTTCTGAAGTGGGTGCTGGGAGCCAACCATCAGAATAGAGGGGGGGGGGGCAAAGATCACAGAGGAAGTAGAATATATAGTGAGCTGTGTTTTTTTCTAATTAAGCACTAAAAAGCACCATCCAAATGCATAACGCGCTTCTGCAGTCAGCACATCTTGAACATAAAGCATGTTTTCATTGCAGTGCCATGGAGGGCAAAAACATTTCACAGCGGGTATCTATATTTCCTGATTTCAGTGCTTCTCTTTTCTTCTCCCAGTTACCTCTGCAAGTGCCACTTAAACCACTGAGCTCTCACTAAAATGCTAATAAGGTAGAGATTCATGTAGGCCACAATCAGTGTTCCCTCTAAGCTGAGTTACTGTGAGCAAGCTCACAGTTTTTTAGCCTCCGCCTCATACATTTTGGCCTGAGCTCAGGAAGGATGGCTCCAGAGCAAACTATGCAGTAACCAAATTGCTCACTCACAATTTTAATACCAGTAGTTCACAAAGTAGAATTTCTGCTCACAAGACTCCAAAGCTTAGAGGGAGCATTGGCACAACCTGCCCCCAGGAACACCCTCTCCACCTGCTCCAGTTTAGCATGCTTCGATCTCTGTTGATACAAATTTGGTATTGGCAGGCATGGTGCCTCCTTCACAGTTGCTGTGCCACCCAGACATAGAGCACTAGTGGCAAGTGGATGTAGTGAACCCCTAGCATTGGTGGCAAGGACAGCAGGGGACAGTATCCCACCTGTGGCTGGCCAGGCCCTGCGGAAAGAAGAGGCAGCGTTGATGATGGTGAAGGGTGGCCTGGGCCATATTTTCTCATGCTCCCAATGTCTTGCCCCCTACATAACCCCTCTCTCAGCAGCTTGGTGCCCTTTGCCTGTGCCCCTCTCCTCTCTGGTGATGGCCATTATTGGAGCATTAGAGATGAGGCAGGAAAGGGGATCAGTACCTTCCACGGTGGGTTGTCCCAGCTCTGCATTCCCCTGTGTGTGGGTGGCATGGCCATTGCAACATCTGGTGGCGGGGATGGCCATCACCAGCATAACTGGACCAGGGACAAGAAGGCACTGCTGTATGGGTTGGTGGTAGAGCATGCAAGCATTGCCCTTGCCACTGTCAGGAGCAGCTCTGATACCTCCCAGTGCTGTGTCTTGGGAGTGGAATGAGTGTCTTCTCTGGGACATGCTGCCCAGAAATAGATGTCCACCCTGAAGTGCTGGAACTATTCCTTTGGTCCCACTAAGAAGTGCGTCCAGGTCCTCATGGCCAAAGTTGTCCCTTAAGAGCAGTCAGTGGAGAAGGATCTGCCCAGAGCAGAGGCCATCATGCGGACAGTGATGCCCCCTGTGGTGGAGGGTAGCTGCAGCACTGAGGTGCTGTGTGGTGAATGTCATGGGGCCCAATACCACCTGGCCCTGCTTTGGTGTCTGGGATCTGCCACCCACTGCCTTCTACCTCCCTTGTCCTGGTTGATTTTCCCGCACCCCACAGGTGACTCTCAGGGTGGGGATGCTATCATGGAGCTGTCATCTGAGGTTGCCAAAGTGGGCCAAGGCTGCAGTAGCAGCCAGAGCAGCTGCGGACCAACCCCTGTTCCCACAGAGGAGGGGGGCTTTACCATTGTCTTGCCCTAATCTCTGCAGCTGGGGTGCTCTTATGACACCCCCAGGACCTCATGCCAAGGGCCCTGGGCCCACATGTGTAGCCAAGAGGAAAGGGAACCGAGCAGCAGAAAGGAAGACAAAGGTGGCAAGGCTTTCAGGATGGCAGTTGAGAGAGGTGAGGTGCCTGTAGGGGGGCAGGGTGTGATGACATCGGTGCCTATCTGGAAGCTCCTGTGGACTAACTGCTGTGTTCTACCCCTGTGCCTACATCTTTATTCCCTGACACTCAGTGCTGATGTCATGGACCACCTATGTGGCTTGACCCTGAGGAGGCTGGGGGTGATTGCAGCCTCCGTGGTCCTGTGGTCCTGTGGCTGCTGGGCACCAAAGAGTCTCTGCGCTCAGCAGCTGGAGGAGAGGGAATGCAGGGTAGACTTGATGGTTTTGGATGGCAGTGGGCCTGCCCTGCCAGAAAGAGAGGCGGCAGGCATAGCAGTGCTGAGGGTAAGCTTGCCATTCCCCCAGGGAGGCAGGGGTTTGCCCGCTTGAGGGCCCCCCAATCTGCTAGCCCAGATCCCAAAGTGCTGGGATCATGCCAACATGCCTGGTGCGATGCTCTAGCACTCAGCAACCCCCCCCCCCCGTGGTACCATAGAGTTTCTGGCTGAATGCTAGAGTGTCCCCCTGGTGAAGTGACTAGCACAATGACATCACTTCCGGGTAATGTCATTGTGGTGCGCACGCATAGCATGCATGCCAGAAGGTCCAGGAAGAGAAGCTCCATCCCGCCACTGGCAGAAGGTAGGGACCTGGCAACCCTAGGTGAGGGATTTCCCCCTGGGCTAGGTGTTGCAGCTGCTGATTCCCCAGAGGAGGGGAGATTCTGCTCCCTTGCCAGGTCCCTGAGCACAGGGCTTTCATCTAGCACAGTCCATTCTACCCACTCTTTCCTCCATGTGGGTGGTGATTGAAAGCGAGCTACTAGAGAGCAGTTGTGAGTGGCAGAAAGCCTTTTCCATGAAGTAGCAATGGATTAAAGGTCTGGCAGCATCTGTGATGGTGGCTGTTGGGTGCCTGGAGGGGCTTCTCACTGCTGGTAGACCTCTTGTAGACCCTCTGGGGCCCCTGGCACCTCCCACACCCCCTGCATGGCAGTTGCCATGGGGACGCCCTGGACAATGTGGGTGCTCTGCTGGATGGCGTGGCTGCCGGTGACTGGAGGGCACCCACACACCCATGTTCTTGTCCATTGTGGTCCTCAAGGTCCTTGCTCACTCTGTGTGCAGAGCGACACTGTGGTGTCCCCATGGGGCAGGCAGTTGACACTCCCCTCCCGGCTGACAGGTGGCTGGAGCTTCTGACTGGAGCTGGTCTCTTTGAGAGGGTGTGTGCTGCAGGGGAGGAGTGAAGCTCCTGTGTCCCAATCCCTCTTTGCCCCCTGCTAGTGACAGATGCTTGACTTGGCCCCCTCAACCATGGCTCCCATTGGTCCTGCCTGCCCTGTCTATACACCATCCTGCCTAGCAACAATGCTGGGACAGAACGCTGTGGTGGAAAAACCATGGATGCCATTGCAGCAGCATCCACCAACACTGTCAGAGCACCTTTTGCCCATCTGGCCACCGCATAACTTTCCCCTTAGGGAGGCGACTAGTGGTGCTACTGTGTCACTGCAGCCAGCCACCGCAGCACAGGCCCTACAGAGGAGTGCACAGAAAGCAACGGCTTAACAAATGAATTTATTTACCACTGCTGAATGATGTCAAGTTAAATATAAGTAAGCAATTGGAAGAATTTCATGTTCATGCATTTTTATCCCAGACAACAAGAATAGACCGCGAAACGATAAATAAGCTTTGTACTTCCAGCGGGGATTACTGAGCCAAGTTACAATAAAATCACTGATGAAATGCTAGGCACCACCATGAAATGTCTAAATACCATGGCAACCTGATGACTGGGGTTTGTTGAGCCCTGCACTATGCCACCCTGGTTCACAGTGGGCAGCTGCACTACAGGAAATGGGACATCCAATAATACCACTTCTACTTTCACACAACGACCTGGATAATTTTCAGTAAAATGTGTTTCCTTTCACCGCTTATATGTTTCACAGCTTTTGTCCTAGTAAGAGTTCGTGTCAGAATAAAAAGGAGACGGGGAGATCGATATTATTGTAAACTGCCTTGGGTTCCCATAGGGGAGGAAGGAAGGTGGGATATAAACGTAAAAATAAACAAATAAATAGTGCTTAACGTGCACACCGCCAAGACTACTTCTGCTGTGTTGACCTTACTTTTTATATATGTATTTAAAGTCTTGGGCAAATCATAGCCCAAGTCTGAAAGCATTCTTCTTGAGGAACGACATTTCTCTTGCCTTGGGTTATTTTACAGCTGAGTTACCATCCTCCAAACTCTTTCAGATGCTGCCTGCTGTCCCCAAGGGCCAAAAGAGAGAGAACAGGACCTGTCAAGCATTCCAAAGTTTAATTGTCCGAGAGAAAGTTCTCGCCTCTTCACTTTCCATTACAGACAGTCCTGCAAACACTCCAAGCATGCAGAGAATGGGAGTGAGTGAGAAGAGCTCTTGGGTGAAAGCCACAGGCTAAAGAGTGATAATTGGATCAAATTATCAGCATGCACATTCCTTGCACAGCTACATGAACAGCTGACATTGTTTGAAGTGAAGGGAGAAATTCTGGACTGTCTTAACTGGCCATCAAAGTTGGCCTGAGTGTTGCTCAGAGCCCAGAGTTGCTTCTCTTAAAAAAACACATACAAGGGAATAATCTATTTATTTGTTTGTTTAATTTGTATCCCGCTGTCCCTGCCAGGACACTCTCAGGGTGGCTTACAGAATGGCTCTGGAGGTCATTCCAGGAGTGGGTGGGGTGTCATGTGATGTGCTGACATCATCCAGAAGTTGGGGGATACGACTGACTAATCTTCTCCTCCAACACAAATCCTGTACACTTTAAAAAATAATATTAGCTTGTTTCCCTACCCCTTTTGTGCCCCTCTGGAGGGGGGGCAGTGGGCTCTTTTTGCCCTCCCTCCCTAAACCCAGTTTTGTCCCACAAAGTTTGCTTGGGTTGCCACCTTGTTGTTGCTCACATCCAGCCAGTCAGCCTGCCTCTCTCACTCTACCCCCACCCTTCCCGTCTCTTTCTGAGATTGTAGCCCGAGTGTTTCCTTTCGATTCTATTTAAATCCTGGGCATGAGCAGCAGGAGAAAGGAGGAGGATGTGCGATTTGGCAGCTGGTTGCGTGCATGGGCAGGGAAGTGGGCTTTTGACTGCTTGTTGCAGAGTGGGGGACTGACAGGAGGGGAAAGAGAGTCTTTCTATGAATGCCAGATATTCCTTTGAAGAGGGTGGGAGTGCTCAGCCTTTCCTTCACACAAATCTGGTCCATGCTGGGTGATGTGTGCATGTTAATCCATGCATTTATTTGTCAACATGTTAAATACTGGGTTCTAGACGCATTGCAGTGATCAGCTCAGGTTTATTCGGTGATTTCAGCAAAACTACAAGACAAGACTCCAGAGCCTCAGCTCTATTAAATAGCATGCAATTGCCACACCCAAACACACCCCACTTCCAGTGATAGGCTATTTACATAACATTACTACTTGATTGGTTTATTCCAGAGTCCTGGTCGGCTATTGTTCTTGCACTCCAAGCTCAGCCAGTCTCTGGGGTGATTCAATCAGGGATGATACAATCCCAATACATAACACACCAGTTCTTGAAGTTGGTTTGTCTTGGTCCATATTCCCCCCCCCCATGTTAGTAGAATCATTGCTGCAAGCTCTCTGTTGTTACACCTCGCACATTTTAGACTGGAAGGGGCGAGGGGGAAACTTCAAAAACAGACCTTTCTAAGCTCTGTTTTTAATCACCGATGCACTGAAGCCACTTCCAGGTGATATCAATGCATTATGCAGGACAATATAGTTTGAGGTGGGGGGAATTTCCCCCCCACAAGCCAGCTGGTCCATGGTGGGCAGGAGCCCATGAAAGTGGGGGATCCCCACCCCCACCTGGGGACTGGTATCCCTAAGGAGAATGCCTACAAGAAATGGGTAAATGGCAGGCCTCCCCTCTACTTCATTGGCTACTACATCAATCCGCTGTGTTGAGGCAGAATGGGAAAGGTGCAGTGTTTCAGACTAGGATCTGGGAGACCCAGATCTGAATCCCCATTCTGCCATGGAAGCTTGCTAGGTAACTTTTCAGTCACACAGTCTCAACCTAACCTTCCTAACAGAGTTTTGTGAAGGCAGAATGGAGGAGATGAGAACAAGTTAAGTGGCTTTGGGTTCCCATTGGGAAAAAGGAAAGAAATGAAATAAGTAAATAGATAATAATAAATAAATATTGGGTACAGTTTTATCCCACCCATCTTCCAAAGAGCTCACACATGCTTCTCCTTTCTGCATTTTATCCTCACAGCACCCCTATGAGGCAGGTTAGCCTGAGAGAGACGGTAACTTAAGTGTGCTAGTGCTGTGTCTGTGTGGAGCATGGGGAGGTAAGCACTGCTGATACATTGATGTCACTTTTGGAATCACCTTGAAGTGACATCATCACATGATAAAGACTATAGAGATTGGGGAACTTCCTATTTTTTATTTTATTTAAATCCATACATGTTAATTCCATACAAAAAAACACCAAACAATGTGCTAGCTCATCTGAGTACAGTTAAACTATCAAAACATTCAGCTGTCAACAAAGGAAAGAAAATTGGGAGGCCAAGAAAGAACTAGAAAAAGATCACGAGGAATTTCACATTACCCTTTTAAAGCCAGTTTGAAGCCGTTTTTGATCCGTCGTGGAGTAAACTGGTATAGGGCTGCAATTTCACACTTGGCTTTCCCCTACCGGTAAACAGATGGATCTGAAGCGATTTGCCATTTCAGACTACACTGCTTTTTCCTGCCATTTTTTGCCCACGGGGGTGATCTCTGGCTTTTTTTTTGAACGTTCACTTTAGAGCATCTATATTGTTATAACACAACACTCCAGGCATTCCAATGAGATTGCTATAATGCTGTTTTGCTGTTGTGTTATAGCGCTATAGTGCTCTAAAGTGAATGTTAAAAAAAAAGTTGGAGATCGCCCACGCAAGCGAAAAATGGAAGGAAAAAGCGTTTTGGATCCGGGAGAAGAAACTGAAGACTACTTGCAAGTGGCTTACAGGTAAAACGGTTCAGCCCTGTTTCCTGAATGGGACAGAAGCATTTGTGTGTGAAAGTACAAATATATTCCAATAGGGAACCGGTTCTAAAACGGTTCTGTCTGAAATGTCAGACCAGAAACCGTTTGGGAACCGTTCCTGAACTGGAATATATCGCCTGTCTGAAATTCCTCCATATCTTTGTATATCGGATTATTCAGAATGATATCCTGTTCAGACAGAAATTGCATTAGTGGAAACCAAGTTGTAACAAAATTATTGTGCAGACTTCTCCTCTAAGTGGCACCCATACATTCTTCATAACGTAGTTTGAACCAGAGGTTTTGCAAGCTTGTCTCTGTTGTGAATTGTTATGCAAAATTTCAGGACAATGTCAGTTTTACTTTATTACAACTATAATTTTTTAAAAGTTACTGTTTGATAGAAGATCATTCCGCTTAGTACAACCCAAGACTGAAAAAGCAAATGGCCAAAGATTTTGAATTCATGTCAGAATCTGAAATGTAGAACCTCCATCATACCATCCCAATCAAGGTGGGGAGAACACTGGACAGGATAGTTATGGAAATCTGAATGGCAACAAATATCCAGTCTCTAGAGGGATAACATTTTTGTTCAGATCCTTAGCAGAAAAGCAACAAAGTATTCCAGCTCCAGAATTTAAACTTCTGAGTTACCATCCTTAATTTAGTTCCCATTGGTTATTACTTTCTAGGAAAAGATATGTTAGGATTCAAGGTTCCCTACGAACACCACCCTCTAATCTTGGGTAGGGATGGGTACAAACTGGGAAAATGCAGTTTGGTTTGTGGTTCATGGCATGCCCAGTTCATGGACCATGAACTTTCAGGGCTACATGAACCAGTTTGGTTTGTGATGCCGTAGAATGCCCCACAGTGTTCTAGAGACACCAGACTTGCAGGGGTTCTCTACCTGCTCTACAAGTTTGGTGAGGATTGGACTTAGGGAGTCCAAGTTATGTCTCCCGAAAGAAGGTGCCCCCCAGGAAATGTGCTTTTGGGGGAAATGTCAGGCACACGTTCAAAAGTGTATAGAATGGACCCCCTGCAAGATACACACATTAGGCAAAGAGGGAACCTCACCCTGCCATCCATTCCTCTACAATCTCTCCAAGTAGGGGGAAGATCACATTTCTGGGGTCTAGTGCTCTCTCTGGAAAAGACAGCTGCAATTACAGAAATCTATGAAATGGCTCAGGAACAAACCAGTGACATCAAACTCAAAGGGAAACGTCACCGGGGCAGACCACCCCCCAGCCATACACTGGAAGCAAGGTAAACACCCCCTCTATGCTTGCAGGCCCCCAAGTCTTCAAAGGCAAGTTCTTTTTTTTGGCCCCCCGGAAGGGGATTTTTAAAATTGCTTTTCTATAAGCTACAAAGAAAATAGGGAGGGGACTCTAATGTCTACGGGAGAAAGGAAAGTTAACCACTAAAAACTCAAGTAGTGAAGATCATTACATAAGCTTATAAAATGATTAAGCTAATCTATTAATAATACAATGAACTTGAATGTTTAACTCTAGCCTATATCCCCCAAAACCTGATATCAATTACTGTTTAAGGCAATCACAAAGGCATCAAAGATAAATGTAGCCTCTTAAAGGTGGAATTCAGAGTTCCTCAGCATCTCATTTCTTGACATTTCTTTTCCTCATATCATAGTCTCTTTTGGGGGCTGCAGCCCCCAACTCTGAATCAGAAACATCCTCTGATGTTGAAGAAGAGTTTTCACCATTTTCTTTACTCTGGTCGTCATCTTTGTTGTCTTCTCCGGACCTTCCCAGTTGCTGCTTCAAGAACTCATTTGCTTTCTTAACAGAGTCAATTCTTTCTTTTTTCTCATTTATTCTGAAGAGTAAAACTTCAGGAACCAACCATTTGTACTGTATGTTGTTTGTTTGTAAAAACAATGCCAAGTCTTTGAATTTCTTCCTCTTCTTTCTAATTTCAAATGGAATGTCTTTTAGTATCCGTATGGTATTACCGTTGATTTTCAGGGGCGTGCCTGATGTTGTTTTCAAGATTGTCTTTTAGAGAATCTAACCACTATTTCTCCAGGCAGATTATTTTTCTTAAAATATTCCAAATATGATCTGTAGACCACATCCATTTCGCTTTAAAGATATTCCATTTTCAAATCTGCCACTGGTGCAAGTAAATTGCTCAATACTTGTTTTAGATTCTCTTCTTTTGTCTCAGGAACCCCTTGGAATCTCAGGATAAAGCTTGCTTTTTCCATTTGTAGTTGCAAAAGCTGAGATTCATCAGTAATTCTTCTCTTTTCCAACTCCTGTACACGTTTTTTAACCTTTTTAGATTTGGCATTAACTTCCTTCAGTGTTTCTGCTGTTTGCTCTGTTAATTTCTTAGTCTCATTCAGTTCTAGTTGTTGTGCAGCAAAATTCTGGTTCAAAGTGACCAATTGCTGATTGAGGTTTTTCATCTGGTCCAGCAGAGGGTGCAATGATTCAGCTAATAGCTGTGAAAGCTCGTTGGTAGCTTCCGGTCTTGGGCTTCTACTTCCCGAGGGAGGCTTGAGCTGTGATGGTTTCTCTTTCTCGCCTCTCTACCGGCCATTTTTGAGGATTGTTTACTTTTAGAAAAGTTTGCCAAAGTCTCTGTTTTTCACCAAAATGCTTTACTTGCACTTTTGTGTGTTTCTTAAATCAGTTCTATGGCTTTTACATCCAGTGCCCTCTTTTTAAAATGCTCTGTTTGGATTTCGTGTCTGGGAGTTCCCCCCCATGCTAGCTTAAATCGGAGGGGCTTTCTCGCCGAAGCTCAGTATTCTGTTTTCAACTCAACTCACAGTTCATCGTTGGTCTCTAGACCCACTTGAGGTACATGTATATCACTCGATCTTCACGTGCTTGTCCCGGTCAGCGACTCTTAAGCCATTCGGCCGCACAGTGGTAGGACCTTTGGGGCAGAGGGAAGCCTCAATTCCCCGGCATTGAGCTGGTTGAAGAGGCAATCCCTCAAAAGCCCTCTGGCTAGGAGCCCTATCCCAAAGGGCTCCAGGGGGGGCAGCAAACAGTCGCCCCCCCTCGTAGCCACTGTTGTTTAGATCGCGACCCTTGTCAAACCTTGTTCAGATCTGGTGGACCCTTGTCAAATCTGGAGGAGTCCAGAAATGTCAAGAAAGTCCCCTACAAAAACTCTAAAAGCTGGTGAGACCCAGAGCAACCTGGATACTCAACCAGTTCGCTACCCCATTGCCCCACCTCCAAGGGAACATTGTTCCTGACCCCAAAGTGGCGATCAGCATTTTCCTGGGCATGTAAGAAAGGGCCACAAGAACTAAGCACTGATGCAACACTTCCTGCCCTCCCTCTCATGAATTAGCATTACTGTCAGATGGCCATCTATCATCTTTTTGAGAACCTCCAAAAAAGCCCACCACCTCCCGAGGAAGCCTGTTCCACTGAGGAACCGCTCCTAATGTTTAGCCGAATACTCTTCTGATTTAATTTCAGCCTGTTGGTTCTAGTCTTCTGGGGCAACAGAAAACTATCAGTACCATTCTCTATATGATAGCCCTTTAAGTATTTGAAGATGGTTATCATATCACCTTTCAGGCTAAACATACCCATCTCCTTCAACCTTTCCTCATAGGACTTGGTCTCCAGACCCCTCGCCATCTTTGTTGCCCTCCTCTGGACATGTTCCAGCTTGTCTATATCCTTTTTAAATTGTGGTGCCCAAAACTGAACACAATACTCTAGGTGAGGTCAAACAAGGGCAGAGTAAAGCGATACCATCACTTTGTGTGATCTGGACGCTATACTTCTGTTGATACAGCCCAAAACCACATTTGCCTTTTTAGCTATGGCATCACACTGCTGACTCATGTTCAGTGTATGGTCTACTAAGACCCCTAGATCCTTTTTGCACATACTACTGCCAAGACAAGTCTCCCCCAACCTATAATTATGCATTTGATTTTTTTCTACCTAAATGCAGAACTTTACATTTATCCCCATTGAAATTCATTTTTTTTGCCCAGTTTTCCAGCCTGTCAAGATCATCCTGTATCCTGACTCTGTCTTCTACCATATTTGCTACCCCTCCCAATTTAGTATCATCTGCAAAATTAATAAGCATTCCCTCTATCCCTTCATCCAAATCATTGATAAAGATGTTGAACAAAACAGGTCCCAGGACAGATCCTTGAGGCACTCCACTTGTCACTCCTCTCCAAGAGGATGAGGAACCATTCACAAGCACTCTTTGGGTGTGATCTGTCAACCAGTTACAGATTCACCTAACAGTAATAGGATCCAAACCACATTTTACCAATTTGTCAACAAAAATATTACTTGCTCATGCACATATGCACATGTTACTTTCCTTTAGACTGAGCAGAGCATGATTCATTCACACTCCTTTTGCTTATTTAGCATCATCATGGTTAAAAAAGGAGCACAAAATAGTAAAGAGGATATAATATAATTAGTAATATAATTGGATTAGATTATTAAGATGTTATTCTTTATATTAGTTGTAATGGAAACTGTTAATCTTTCTGATTTAAGTTGCTAGACATTATAATATATGTTGAATAAAGTAATATACAAGCTAATATGATGTTATAGATGTGATATCTGACTGAACATTCTAAAAATGTATTGCTCTCATTTCTTTTATATTTCTTTTTGAAAAAACAATAAAATTTCTATTATATATATATGTAAAAAAGGAGCACAAAAGAGCCGTGCTCCAGTTCTATCCCAGGCAACCCTCCCACAAGAAGTAGGAGATTGTTCCAGAAGTTCTGATTCTGATTCTTAATCACACAAAAACATTATATATTTGCTGAAGAAAATCAGTCCTCTTCAGAATTCAAGTCTGATGACAAGCTCTATGGCAGTTTAGTACAGGGAAGACATGGGAGAGATTTCAGGCATACTTCCCTCACAAAATACATCAGCCAGCTAATGGGCTTTTAAAAAAAAAACCTTTACTTTCCTTGAACTTCTTTTCTTGCGTTGATTTAACATTTTTCTATTTCTCTAAGCAAGTCTGTGGCCCAAACAGCTGTGGCTTTGCAATGGAAACATAAAATGTCTTGCAACCTGGCCAAACCCTCCAAAATGAGTAGAAACCATATAAAAGAAGAAGATTTTTTTTGAAATTTCCAATTCTCTTGCTAGACAAACAATCTCTGATTAATATGGACAAACAGCAGATAACTCAGACCTTTCCAGCACTGATGAAATATCAGCCTGAAAAATCTGGAAAAATGCAATAGCTATTCAGCACCAGGCTTCTGAGAAAGTTTGTTTTCTCCATTTTTTTCTGTTGCAATTCTTGGTATGACACTTTTTTTTTGTTTAGCCTTACATGGCCTCCAAAGACCTTTACTTTTCAGGGATTTGAGTTGTTCTTTGGGTCAGATAATTAAACAGAGATCATAAGCATGGGTTCTACTACAGTAATACCAGTGTGCTGTAGCAGTTAAAGTGCTGGATCCAGGAGATCTGGGTTCAAATCCACATTCTGCTGTGAAGCTTGCTTACAAGCTTAAACAGGATTATACCCCTATAAGATCATTGAAGTCAATGGATTTCATGTAACTGCTTAGAATTACACTGCAAGTGAATTTGGCCCCTGTTTCACACTCTAACAATATTCTAAGCAAAACGTACCTTACAAGAGAGTTATAAAGATTACAATGGGGAGGGGAGAACAACCTATGCCACCTTGAACTCCTTAGAGAAAGACAACTTCTGGGCAAATGGCTTCTTGTTAAGGAGTTTCTGTTTTAGCTCCGCTGATCATAACTCCCAAGGGGCATTTGAAAGCATCGGCAGGAGAATTTTTACTCTAAACCTCTGGTTTGAGGCCAGTTGATAGGTGATCTAATCAAAGCTGGGTTTCCAGACTCTGTTTTGATTAGGATAACAAGCAAGTGAGTTACTGATGACTACTGTATCATAGAGAAAGCCTGCCCATATGCCTCTCTCTTTCCTTTTTCTCCTCAACCTATTCATGTTTACTATACTTTGGCACATTTTATAATAAGTTTCTTTACTCTTTCTAAAAGACATTGGGATGAATAATGAGACTCTGAAAGGCTGTGTATTTCCCTATTGCTATCCAGACAGGAACAGATTATACATAAATCAAGCCAATTGGAGAAAAAATGGAAGAAATGCACTAGATTAATAAAGCAGTTTTAAGGCCATTAATTTTTAAATTATACATAATCATACATTAACGAAGCACACACACCCCCCACAGCCCTCCAAAACCCCCCACAAAACAAAGACATTGAGAAAAAGGAAAGACAAATAGAATGAAATGTTTATTATTATTGCCATACATTTGGTTTTACTGCTTCAACAAGATGTTGCTACAGCTCCACTCTTTATACCTGCTTAATCTGTCTAAACTTTCCTTAGATTCCTAGCATTGAATGGAGGATGAAGAGCTGTTGAGTGTTCATTAGCAAAAGCCATAAGTTGATTCCAGATGACATAAAAAGCATCTATACTTACTTGATTTTTTTTGGTATTCTAATCTGAAAAATTAATTTCCCCCCCTCAACAGAGCTGTATTCTACAGCCATTGATACCACATACCAGTGTGGTATGTGATAATCACAATTTTCGGTGTGGACTTTCACTATTGAGATACAATGGATCTCTCTGGTATCAAGAAAAAATTGATCAGTGGGCTTCAAGTTTTGGCGTCCGTAATGGCGGTCGCATTCTCCCGGAGCTCTGGGACGTGCACCAGCCTCTGTGGTTGGGAGGGGGTGCGATGGTCTGCATCACCCCCGGAGCCCTTGTGTTGGGCTCCCAGCCATGGGGCACTAGGAAAGCTCTTCCTCCAGTGACTTGCCGATGAAGGGGGGCTTTCCCATGCCCCGAAGGTCCCACCGCAGAGTGTCCGTGAACGGAACTAGGAACTCACACCGGGACAAGCGTTTGGTGATCTAGTGAAATTACAATGTAAAGCGGTCACATCTTTGAAATGTGAGTCAAGGTCTAAGCAAAAACTTCTGAAAACTAGCTGATAGCCTCCCCCTTGGAAGCAGAGGAGGGGAGGGAACTCTCCCCTGATGGAAAAAATAAACAGACTGTAAACAGCAGAAAAAGCAAGACAGACAGAAATAAAAGGCACTTAAGAACTTACCAGACATATCTGGAGATTCTGGAGACTTTAATAACTTTTATGAAAAGTAAACAATCTCAAACATGGTGCCAAAGAAGGAGAAGAAGGACAATCAAGCGAAACTGAAGCCTCTTGCTGGAAGTGCCAGTCTTGCAAGTTCTGTACCTAGACAGGACACAACAGTAGACCTCCAAAAGATGCTGACAGAGGCGCTGCACCCTCTGCTGGAACAGGTAATGGCATTGCATCAAAAGTTCGATATGCAACAAACTCAACTTAACGAGACTGTAAAAAAAGCAGAGAAAACAGAGCAAGAGCTCAAAGAAGTGGATGCCAACACAAAGAAGTTTAAAAAACAACTGCAGGTGATGGAGAAAAAGGGACTTACTGATGAGTCTCATCTGTTACAGCTGCAAATGGAAAGAGCAAGATATTTCCTGAGATTTCAATGAGTTCCACAAGAGAAAGGAGAAGACCTTAAGCAGGTTATGTGTGATGCTATTGCCCTGGTAACAGATATTAAAGTGGATATATTGCAAAGCAAAATAGATACGATCTACAGGTCATATTCTGAATTTACAAGAAAGAATAATCTGCCCGGGGAAGTGATGGTGAGATTCTCCAGAAGACAAGTGAGGGACCAGATTCTCAAAACTACAAATGGAACTACCTTGAAAATAAAGGGCAAAGAAATTAAAATTTTGAAAGACATTCCATTTGAAATAAGAAAGAAGAGAAAGAAATTTAGAGACTTGGTATTATTTCTCCAGAAAAACAACATCCCCTACAGATGGAATGTGCCTGAAGTCATAATCTTCAAATTTAAGGACAAGAAAGAAAAAATAGACTCTGTTGAAAAGGCATTGGAGTTTTTGCAACACAATTATCCAGCAGGCCAAGAAGATAAAGAGAAAGATGACAGCACCAAGGAAAGTGATGAAGAGGGAGTAGTGGCATCTTCTGACAAGGACTCAGATTCGAGACTTGGGGCAGCAGCCTCAAAAATAAGCTATCATTTGAGAAAGAAAAAGGAATAGGACTTCTGGTTTTGGCATCTGCAATGGCAGCCATGTTCTCCCAGAGCTCCGGGAGACGTGCACCAGTGCCTACAGTTGGGAGGGGGTGCGATTGTCCGCACCACCCCCAGAACCCATGCGAAGGGCTCCCAGCCATGGGGCGCTAGGAAGGCTCTTCCTCCGGCGACCCTGCTGGTGAAGGGGGGCTCTTCCCTTGTCCCGAATGTCTCACCGCAGAGTGTCAGTGAATGGAACTAGGAGCGCACACCGAAGCAAGCGTTTGGTGATCAAACGAACTAAGAGTAAAAGCGATCCTATCATTGAAATGTGAGTCGAAGTTTAAGTGAAAACACCTGAAAACTAGCCGAAAGCCTCCCCTTGGGAAGCGGGGAGGAGGAACCCTCCCTGGACATGAAAACAAACGAACTTTGCATAACAGAAGAAAGGGGGGGCGGGCTATAAAACAAGGTGGACTGAAATAAAGAAACACTTAAGAACTTACTAGGCTTTTGCTGGGATTCTAGAGACTTTGAAAACATTATTTTGAAAAGTAAACAATCTCAAACATGGTGCCGAAGAAAGAGGAGAAAGACAAGCAATCGAAACTGAAGCCTCTTGCCGGAAGTGCTAGCCCAGCGAGTTTTTTCCCTAGAAAGGACATGACTGCAGACTTTCAAAGGATGCTGACGGAAGCGTTGCACCCTCTGCTGGAACAGATTACAGCAATACATCAAAAGCTAGATATGCAACAAATCCAACTTAATGAAACTGTTAAAAAATGGATAGAATGAAGCAACAGATGAAAGAAGTGGATGCCAACACAAAGCAGCTCAAAAAACAACTGCAGGTGATGGAGAAAAAGAGACTAACTGACGAGTCTCAATTATTACAGCTACAAATGGAAATAGCAAGCTATGTCCTGAGATTTCAAGGTGTCCCTCAGGAGAAAGGAGAAGACTTAAAGCAGTTGATGTGCCAAGCTATTGCCCCGGTGGCAGACATAAAAGCAGATATACTTCAAAGCAAAATAGATGCGATCTATAGGTCATATTCTGAATAATCTGCTCAGGGAAGTGATGGTAAGATTTTCCAGAAGACAAGTGAGAGACCAAATTCTCAAAGCTACAAATGGAACAACTTTGAAAATTAAGGACAAAAAAATCAAAATCTTAAAAGACATTCCATTTGAAATAAGAAAGAAAACAAAGAAATACAGAGACTTGGCATTATTTTTACAGAAAAACAAAGTCCCCTACAGATGGAATGTCCTGGAGTACATAATCTTCAAATTTAAGGACAAGAAAGAAAAAATAGACTCTGTTGAAAAGGCTTTGGATTTTTTGCAGCAACAAAACAGACCAGCAGGCGAAGAAGATAAAAAAGAAAGATGACAGCACCAAAGAGAGTGATGAAGAGGAAGCAGTGGAATCTTCTGACAAGAACTCAGATTCGGAATTGGGGGCAGTAGCCCTCCAAACAAGCTACCAGTTGAGAAAGAAAAAGGATAGAAAATGAGTCCTCAAGCTTTACCTAGAATGGGTGAGCTTACATCTCCAGAACAATAGCTCGCCTGGATCCAGGAACTAACCAATTCATAAGTGGTGTAATGCAAATAGCCTATCACTGGGAGTGCGTGTGTTTTGGGTGTGGTGCTAGCTTGTCATGTAGTTTGCTGAAATCACTTAATAAACAGAGCTGATCACTGCAGTGCATCTAGAACTCAGTATTTAACATTGGCGATGAAGGTGGGATTCTGTTGAGCCAGCCCAGCACCCACCAGCACCGCACAGCGCACCGAGCTCCAATGCCACATGCATTGCATCGCTTCCAGGACCATGGCTGCAGCTCCAGGACACTTCGATGCATTTGACGCCACCGCGGAAGACTGGGATTCTTACCTCTCCGAGTTCAAGTTTTTTCTCAAGTCCTCTGGGATCGAGGCAGCAGCACAGAAGTGTGCCACTTTTTTCTGAGTATGTGGCCACTTGACCTTCAAGAACGCCCATTCGCTGATCACTCCTGCAGAACTCAAAGACACTGAGTACAAGACGATTTTGAATCGGCTAAAGGAACACTTCTCTCCAAAACCATCCATCATCACCGCCTGCCACGCATTCCACACAAGAAACCAGGCCATGAACAAATCAATCACAGCCTTCAATACAGCTCTCTGATGGATTGCCCAGCACTGCAACTTCCACGACCTCGAGGACACGCTTCGTGACCGGTTGGTCTGCGGCCATGCACACCGCGAAATTGCACA
The DNA here is from genome assembly GCF_001447785.1 of Gekko japonicus. Lineage (NCBI taxonomy): Eukaryota > Metazoa > Chordata > Lepidosauria > Squamata > Gekkonidae > Gekko > Gekko japonicus. The sequence continues at coordinate 380,877 of NW_015160876.1, forward strand.
ACACCTCCGTCCAACAGCAACAGGTACTGAACTTGCCCCGGGACACCCCCAATAAAATAACAATGACTGTCCAAATCGAGGGAAACCCCTGAATGATGAAGCTTGACACAGGGTCCTCCCTCTCCATAATTCCAGAGGACACCTTTAAGAGACTCTGTATTGGGGGGGTCCCCACCTTAGGCCTGGTGGTTTCACCCTGAAGGACTTCCAACAGAATGAAGTGGCCGTGAGAGGGGTGGGCAAGTTCTGGGTACAGTGCCAGAATTTTGATGGACTTTTGAACTTGCTGGTGGTGGGAGGCAGTCACACGAGTCTCCTGGGAATAGCCTGGTTTTCGCCCCTGGGGTTCCAAGTGACTGGGGTACACCACATGGCCACAAAAGACTTTCAGCGTATGTGCAATGAATTCTTGGCAGTCTTTGATGGGATGCTCGGTCGCTACACCAGACCCCCCATCTCACTGCAGCTCAACCCGGTGGTGCGGCCCATACGGCTGAAGGCTAGGCACGCCCTGTTCACGTTGAACCCTAAGATAGACATGGAGCTTGATCGGCTAGTGGCCCAAGAGGTTTTAGAGCCAGTTCCGCATGCCCTCTGGGAAACCCCTACTGTGATGCTGGTGAAGCCCAATAGGGATGTCCACATCTGTGTGGACTACAAATGCACTATAAACAAGGTGCTGCAGGACCACTCATACCCTGTTCCAGTAGTCAACCACATCCTAGCCTCTCTGGTGGGCCCCGAGATCTTCGGAAAGCTGGATTTAGCTCAGGCCTACCAGCAGCTCCCCATAGATGATGCGACTGCAGAGACCCAGACTATAGTGACACACAGGGGCATGTTCCGGGTGCGGCTGCAGTTCGAGGACAGTGTAGCCCCGGGAATTTTCCAAAACCTAATGGACTCTTTCCTTAAAGGAATTCCCGGGGTACAGCCCTTCTTCAACGTTTTAATTGCTACCCCCACAGACAAGGACTTCGCCGAAAGGCTGCGCACCATCCTGCAGCAGTTCCAAGCAACCAACCTCAATGTGAAGCGGGAGAAATGCCTCCTGGGGGTTCCACGGGTTGAGTTCCTGTGATTCTCCGTTGACGCAGAGGGCATCCATCCGGCCCCAGATAATGTGCACGCCATCGTCGGTGCCCCCGCACCAACCTCCAAGCTGAAACTCTAGGCCTTCTTGGGGCTTCTGAACTTCTACCACTTCTTCCTGCCCCACAAAGCAGAACCCCTTCACTGCCTCCTCAAAAAGAAGGACCCTTGGATCTGGGGCCAGAAACAAGCTGCTGCATTCCAGCCCATCAAGGAGCTGCTCACCTCCAATGCCGTCCTGGCCAACGTTGATGAGGTGCTGTGTGTTGTCCTCGCCTACTATGCTTCCCCATATGGGGTACAGGCCATCCTTGGACATCAGCTAACGGATGACCGGTAGGTCCCTGTGGTATACTACTCCCGCACCTTGTCTTTGGCCAAGCGCAACTATGTGCAAATTGACAAGGAGGCTCTGGCTATTGTGGCAGGGGTGAAGAAATCCCACAACTACCTCTATGGGCGGCCGTTCACCATTGGAACAGACCACAAGCACCTGCTGGGCCTGCTGGCTCTGGATCACCAGACCCCACAGATGCTTTTGCCTCAAGTGCTGCAATGATCAGCCTTCCTGGTAGGATACCAGTACTCCCTCCTCCACTGCCCGGGGAAGGCTATGGGACATGCTGACGCCCTCACCCTCCTGCTGCTCTGCAGGTAACCAACGTGTCCCATCACACTGCAAAGGATGTGTCCTCTCCTGTGTTTTGGACTGGGTGGGGAGAGGCTGGCCCACCAGCTGGGCGGGCCCAGAATTCACAGTGTTCTCCTCCCACTGTTACGAGTTATCAGCCCACAAGGGTTGCCTACTGTGGGGGAGCCGGGGGGTGGTGCCCGCTCCTTTGCACCAGCAAGAGCTATCGGCTCTGCACAAGACACATCCCGGAATAGTGCAGATGAAAGCGCTGGCCCGCAGTTACGTCTGGTGGCCAGGTACGGACAGTGAAATAGAGGCCTGTCAAGTGCTGCCAGGCCAGTCAAGAAACCTGACTGGAACCTCCCAGGGCACTAGTGCAGCAGTGGGAATCCCCCCACAAACCATGGTCCTGCTAGCTTGTCTTGTAGTTTGCTGAAATCACTTAATAAACAGAACTGATCACTGCAATGCATCTAGAACCCAGTATTTAACAGCCTCCAACCTTTTATTGCCAGAGATGAGCCTCAGGAAGACAGCAAAAATAATTACTATTTTGGCTTCACATTAGGGTTGCCAGGTCCCCCCAGCAACTAGTGGGAGACTTACCAGGTGTTTGTGTGTGCCTCACTAGTGATGTAATAATATTGCTAATAATAATATTACAATACAATATTACAAAACAATATTACAATACACTTCCTCCAGGAAGTGATGTCAACATGTCACCAGGGGATGCCACAGATGCCCTGGTATTTGGGCAAAAATCTGTGATTTAGCCATTGAGTTTTCTCAAATGCTAGGGTGTCCCCTAGTGATGATGCACTGTCATCACTTCTAGGTTTATAGGAAGTGACATCAGCAGATTGGGATTCTGCCAACATCCTCCCTGTTTTCAGCCATTTCCCCCCTTGCCAGCCAGCTGAATGGTAAATCATAGTAAGCTTATATAACATATAAGAATTTCCAGAACTATAAGACATTTTACTATGCAATTTTTTTTAAAGATTTGGATATATATTTGCCCCCCCAGTTGGAATAATGAGACAGACGACAGTTTGGAAGTAAAAAGGGGCTACTTTATTAACTATTTAACATAACATTGCGGCAAGGGACCAACTAAGCGAGCACAGAACAGGCAAGGCAGGTGTCACTCCCTGACTAACCTCCTTGCCCTTTTCTCAGGCGGGTCACCCAGCTCTGGTCTTGAGCCCGTGTTGTGGCTCACGACCAGCAGCCCAGCAAAACTCGTTGCCACCTAGGAGCCCCTACCCCTGAAGCCTTCCAACTTGCAGTGAGGAGCCTTACCCTAAGAGGTTTCCAAAGGTGATCAGCATTCCCCACCCTGGACCCTAAAATCTGAAGGCAGTTCCTGATGACCCCCTATTCCCAAATGGGAAAATGCCATAAGGTGCTCACCGGTTCCATTTTCTTGCCCGCACAAACCTGCCAAGTGACCAACCTATTTAGATGTCGACCACCACAACCAACTATTCAATCCACTGCTCTCAGTGCAAGGTAGGCAAAAACACCTTCACCCTTTCAACCAATCCTGGGTCAAGGTGAAAAATTCCTACCTGGCCCCAATAGGTGGCCAGCAACATCCTACACTAAGAACAGGGTGGGTGGGAGGGTGGTTTTGGATATATATGTTTTGTGAGACTTTAGACTGAATTTTTCAGTCATGATTTTGAGTTGCAACCATAGCAGGATGGGATGGCAATAGCAGGCACTAATATATTTTTGTTGGAAAAATACCCCACTCTTTATGCCCCTGTCCTCTTTATGAAAGCATATAAGGTTTTTAGGAATACTTGAGGACTATTACCCACATTGTACTTCCTCACACATGCATGAAGCTGCACATACCAGAAGGCCAGAGAAATATTTATACTTTGTCCTCCAAGTGCTTGGCATCTGTGAGTTAAAACTATTATAGTGTTTCTGAGGCACCCTCTCCCCTGCCTTGGTGAAAGTCGGTTACAACCTTCTCCACTCTCAGTACCAATACCACTCTCAACATAACAATCCTGTTTAATATGTTGTCGAAGGCTTTCACGGCCGGAGTTCATTAGTTGCTGTAGATTTTCCGGGATTTACTGCCTACCATTTTCTTCTCACCTTGACACAGAGAGTATTCTGTCCATAACTGTGTTTATATCTCTGAGGATGCCAGTCACAGTTACTGGTGAACATCAGGTTCTACAATGCCAAGACCACGGCCACACATCCCGGAAAATCTACAGCAACTAATCCTGTTTAAATCTGTGGTGTAAAAACAGTTCTGTAAATAATGTTACTGTATCTCTAAGATATACTTTCTGTTTCTCCGGCCTACAACTTTTAGCTTGGTGTCTTGGTGTCTATCACAACAAGAATACAAGGGTAACATCACTGGTTCAAATGTGGACCTTCTCTCATAAATGAGTTCTTATAGAAGGTATCTTGCGTCTTCCTCTGAGCACTTGCATGCACACACATCATCTTTCCACTTAAACACACACACATGAATCCTGGGTTATAATAGTTGTGGCAAATGCAATATACTGGCCAGCCTAATTAAGACACTTTGAATTGCGACTTCCGGTCTGTGGCTTCAGCAATGGCGGAGGCTCTCTCCTGAACAGGGGAGGCATTCTGCGCTCCAGGGGTGTTGGAGGGGTGCCACCTCAAGTGGCACCCCCAGGTGAGTCTCAGTAAGGAGGCTCCAAGCCGGGGGCGCTTGGAGGGCGACCTCTTCGATGGCTCGAAGCCGGAGAATTGAGGCGCTCTTTCTTGCCCCAATCGGTCCACCCCCTGAGAGGTTCGGCTCTTGCCGAGCATAGCTGAATGCCGATCGGAACAGGCAAGAAGGTCAGCGAATGAAGCGTGAACAAAAGGTGTCTGTGATCAGACCGTCAATGAGTCGAGACGAGCGAGAAACTTTTAAAAGTGAGTTCTGATTCCCCCCCCACCTTCAACGGCGTCGGGAGAAATCCCAGACACAAACAAACGGAACTGCATTCTAAAAGAGACGGGGGGGGGAGGAGAACAGAAAGCACTCAAGTGTGCTAGAGACTTAACTGCATTTACGGATAAGTTTTACACTTGCTGAAGAAGTGTGAAAAAAGCACTCTTTAGTGTAAACAAAGCGGAAAATGGCCGGCGTCCGAGGGAGAGGAAC
>NW_015160876.1:386000-418569 GCF_001447785.1 Gekko japonicus
GGCAGTTCACCGGCAGAAGCGAATGCAGAGATCGAAGTGACATATCGGTCGTACTCTAAGTATATCAAGCAAAACAATTTGCCGGGTGAGATTGTGATCAAATTTCTCCGACGACAGACAAGAGATGATATTCTCAGAGCGACAGCAAGCAAACCCCTACAATTGGGATCAGCAACCATCAGGGTCCTAAAGGACGTTCCATTTGAGGTCAGACAGAAAAGGAAAGCATATAAAGAGCTTATTTCAACGCTTCAAATCAACCAGATTCAATATGCCTGGCTTTTTCCAGAGGGGGTGCAGTTTAAATACAGAGACAAAAGGGAGAAAATTGACTCGGTGTCCAAAGCGGAAAATTGGTTGAAGCAGTTTTTTGGAGCAAAAGAGGAAGAGCAGCAAGAGGACGGAGGCCAAGTAGCCAGCCCAGATGAGATGGACGGAGAACTATTGGGAGCAGAAGGAGGCACGGCCAGAGAAGCATATGATCTGCGACTGAGAGTTGCCAAGTAACACTTATGACTTAAAAGACTATAGACGAACTGGATGAAGTCTTTATGCACACTGAGAAGAAAATACACATTTACTAAAATGGACTCACTAATCTCCTTAACTCATTGACTTAAACAAAAGCTTTAATTTTTTTATAACTAACTATGTGCTAACTGTTAATGACCTTCCTTTCTTGGGTTTTTAGTTATAGTGTGGGGTCTTTTTCTTTTATACTGTCTGCATCCTGGGGTTTGTTATTTTAGTTTGTTTTTTTTTCCCTCCCCCCCCCACCACTTTTTTCTTTTTTCCGCTTTTCTTCTTTTTTTTCTCTTTGTAGTTATGTAGGTGTAACAAAAATTAATAAAGCTACCCTGCCTTCAGGGGATTAAAAAAAAAAGACATTTTGAATTGCTCCATACAACAGTTTTCTCCAGGGTCACTTCATTTGACTTCCTGATCCTCGACCTGCCACTGCTATTACAACTGAGGACACAGGAGTTTGCTTTTCAAATTGGGAATATTTCATACTTACAAAGTCTCAGATGAAGAAGCAAGATTCTATAACAAATAATTACACTAAATGCAAGGTAAGTTCTTCTTGAGGACACTTTAAACTTACTTCATGTGGTCATATAGGAAATTAGTTGAGCCTGCGGCCCACACATGAAGCTTCCTTATACTGAGTCAGATTACAGGTCCATCTAGTCCAGTATTGTCTATTGTGAATTACATCAACTCCCCAAAGACTCAGGCAAGTCTTTTCCAGCTTGCTGCATGAGATCCTTTAACCCAGAGATGTCAAACTAATTTGTTATGAGAGCTGGATCTGACATAAATGTCACTTTGTTGGGCCAGGCCATGTATGCCATAAAATGTAATGCCAGGTACTGGAGATGCAAAGTTTATAAAGGACAGCAGCTGGTAACCTCCAGCTTGGTGTGTCCTCACTGCAAGGCTCCATGGGCTAGGGAGGGTGCAGAGAAAAACCCACATAGACAGACTGAAGAGCCAGCGATACAGCGCTAGGCACGCTGCCTGCAGGGGGGGGGCAAACCCATTCCCCAGCCCGCTCTCACCACCAATACTGTGAGCCCGGGCCCCAGGGTAAAAATATGAGGTGGCTGGGTGTTGCAAGCTCCCCCCTCCTCCTGAGCCACCATGAAAAGTGACTGGGAAGATGTTGACCTAACCTCCCCACCATGGGACCAGGCCAAACAAAACCTGATAAGCTGGAGATTTCCGTGTGGCAGTGGCTGCCTCCACCCAAGGCCACTAGGTGATGCATGGTGGGGCAATGCTGGGTTTCAAGTAAGAGATTATTGGCAAGCCATACCCACCCCCATGTGGGGCAGATGCCCCAGGCCAAAGGCCACTGGATCATCCGAAGGGGGGAGTGAGTACCACACACAGAGGGCCACACATGTGGTAGAGGCTCCAGGCCACCCAGTGACCAGTACAGATAGAGATCACTGGCACTGCCCTGCCATGAGGTGGCAGCCAACTGTGGCTGAAGACCATTGGGGCAGGCTAGTTCCAGCTCCCAGGCCTTATATTTGACACCCCTGTTTTAACCTGAGATGTCATGGATTAAACCAAGAATGTTCTGCAAGGAACACTATGTATGTTACCACTGAGCTATGCCCCCTCAAAATCATCTAGAACCACATACACTTTCTCTTTGCTCAAATATCTGAACACTTGTGCTTTTGGGCAGGAACACTATGTATGTTACCACTGAGCTATGCCCCCTCAAAATAATCTAGAACCACATACACTTTCTCTTTGCTCAAATATCTGAACACTTGTGCTTTTGGGCAGAAACCTAGAAAAAGTGCCAGGTGTAACCCACTGTCCACAAAACTGTTGTCTTTATAGGTCACGATGAGGATATAGACTGACTGGGCATTTTTCATCCTCTGTTCTCAGTGGACATATTTTGGGGTTCTACTTGTAAAAGCATGCAGAAACTCAAACTTTTCTTATGACCGCCATATAAAAGCCCTAAGGATTATACAAGAAATAATAGGTATTGAACTACAACTTGAACCAGAAATGTTCCTATTGAACATCATTCCAGATGGGTATAATAAATGGGTATAACAAGATGTATGTATGATAGTATATATTTTAACAACGGCTAAAATTTTGGTTGCTAAATATTGGAAAGCTGACATAATCCCATCAAGGGAAGAACTTGTCCAGAAATTGTTTGAACTGGCGGAAATGGACAGGTTAACTAATACATTACAAAGGAAAGATGAAGAAATATATAAAGAACTATGTTTAAGAATGTATAAGTGGATTGGGAAATTAATTTAGGAAAATCTCCAATAATTGTGGAGATGTAAATATTGGAAATATTGTATGTAAGACCCGCGTGTTAAAGTTCTGAAATAAGCATAATATATGTTATAATTATAAAAGTTATAAAACTAAATATTAAAAAAATTACATACACTTCCTCTCTGCTCAAATATCTGAAAACTTGTGCTTTTGGGCAGAAATCTAGAAAAATGCCATGTGTAACCCACTGCCCACAAAACTGGTGTCTTTATAGGTCCCAATGAGGATATAGACTGGGCATTTTTCATCCTCAGTGGACATATTTTGGGGTTCTACTTGTAAAAGCATGGAGAAACTCATGCCTTTCTTATGACTTCCATGTAAAAGCCCTAAGTGTACCAGCTTTTATCTGTCACTATTCACTTGAAATAGAAGTAGGGAGCTTCCACATGAAAGGCTCATCCTGAACATGATGGGCGTGGTTCTTGGGGCTTTCCCCATTAAAGGAGAGCAAAGGCGAAATGTCCTTTGCTTGGACTTAAAGAGGGAAGGGAGGAGCCGCTGCAGGTAGAGCCTCTGTGTGGAAGGTCTGTCCACAGACAAGGCAGGGCGATGGGTGGAGCCAAGCTCAGATTTTTCTCTTCCTTGAACCCCTTTAACAGGCCTTATTCCCCCACCCCAGTTGAGTGGTGGTGCCACCTGTAAGGTGGGAAAGGGGAAGTGCCCAGTGGAGGGTGTGTGTGTGAAATTGTGATCCCGTTGATGATTCAGTGCCAATGTGATGAATCACAAAGAGTCAGGGTGGGGGTTTAGGGAGAGCACCTAGTAGCATGGAGACAGGACCATGCAGAGGGCAACCCTGCTGCCTCCACCCCATGTGCTGCTTCCACAGTGAGAGTGCTTTTTTCCTGCCCCTGTGTGGAAGCAGCTTTAACTGGATTTGCTCCAGTTCAGTTCAAGAGATTTTGTGCAGTTAATATAAATGAGTGGCTTATTTTCTACATAATTATTTTGTACTAATGTTTGGCTGAAGTCAATCTAAGCAGTCACAATAAAAAAGTATTAATAAGAAACCCAAACCAAACATTGACCTGTTTGCCTTGAGCTTCTGCTTTCTACTGGGTCACATCCAGGAAGCCAACAAATATATCCTGGCCACAGTAATTTATTCTCCCACACTTGTGTCTTGAAATAGACTTTTATGTTTTTGTTTGGTTGCCTGCAAGACTTCTCTCCCTGCCCCTTAAATTCTTGCACTTCTTATTTGTATGAATTTATCACTCCCTTGATCCTAAAATAGCTTTTGTATTTTTGGAGATCTCTGGAACACTCCACTGTCTTTAGGAATGTGGCAGTGAGCCATCCAAGGCGATACATCATAAAACTGAAGCCAGGCCGCAGAAGAAGCAGTTGGAAAAGTTCAACATAGCATTCAAGTGGTGTAACGGCTTGATTGTTTTCTTTCAATTCCCTGCATTATCAAGACCATCCCCCCCAAAAGTCTTAGTATTCCGTCTTTATTATTTTGAGTGTGCAAAGGGCTTTAAAATCTGGTACTCATTCATCACCACAGTAAGTGAAGGCCATTACTCAAGAAGCCTGGATGAACTCTGCTCAACATTCTCTTCCCTTCTGAAGGTCTTTGTTCAGAATCATGTACTTTTCTATACATTGTTTTAACTCAGCATAAAGCCAGGACCCGAAATTTTTGCTTGGATGAAGAAGTCCTGGATTCAGATAGTCACCTCTGTCTAGCCATCACCTCTCAGCTTTTCTTTTTCATTTGTCAAAATATAGTGCAACAACTTGTTTAACGTAGCTGTTATGAAGACCAGCCCAATTCTTAACTGCATAACATTTACAAATTCAACAGGATATATAAACCATAAGCCTTGTCATGGCTGTGGCAATGAGTCTTCCCACCCCCTGAAAAGGAGAACTCCTTGCCTTAAATTCCTCCTTGCATAGTCAGATTTTTTTTTAAAAACTGGCAACAACTTTAAATGCTGGTATTTATTCACATTTAGTGAACCTGAAGCTTGGCAGATAAAGCATGTGATGGATTGCACTCTTTCTCATCACATCCTAGAGGGAACATGGCAGATAGATAGAAACACTGTTAGGCATCCCCCACACACTAGGCTGCCTTTCCCCAGGTCTGGGCAAGGAATCCCCTGGTCTTGGGGGCTTCTGCCTGCTGCTGGCCAGCTGGCTGGTGGAGGAAACCCCATCCACAAGCAGCAAAGTCTCCGATGCAATGATGTCACCCGGAAGTGATGTCATCATGTCGGGGATGTCATGTGGCAACGCTCTGTTTTTGGGCAAAACTGTATGGTTTGACCTCAATTTTACCATACAGTTTCAACCAAAAACCAGAGCATTGCCCCCAATGTCATTGACATGATGATGTCAGTTCTGGGTGATATCAGCACATCGGGAACATTCCTGCCCACTCCTGGAATGCCTCCCAGATCTTCTTGCTGGCAAGATGAGGGGACCTGGCAATCCTACCACACACATACTTCGGACTTGCTTGAGTTTGCACTTTACCTGGCAATGTTAATTCTCTTTGGAGGTGAGATAGCACTGCAGACTGATAGTGCTTTTGGAATATTTGCCTGATTTGAAATGTACAAGTAGAGAACAGAAAGGCTGTTCTACAGAGCTCTCCTGATCCACTATCCCATGTGTGATCCCCAAGTATATTAGAGAGATTTGACATCCTTAAAGTGCTCCAGCCAACTCACAGAGTGTCTATTTGACTCTCTTTCTCTCTCTCATCCAGCATCTAAAAGTTTTCTTTTTATACATCCCCACCTATTCACTCTCTTAAGCCAGGGGGAGGTTGCCTCCCCCAAGCACTGATGGACTGCTTGATTAGAGCCATCAAGGCTCCTTGGAGGGAATATCCACAGACATTAAGAAATGTTACCGTATCTTTTTTCATGTAGGACAGACTGAGTCTCGGTGATCAGTATCCAAGCCAACTACCATTCTTAGCATTTGTATAGCACATTTGGGGTGTTCAGAGCACTTTCTCTCTGTAATGGGGGTGGTTGGGGATGACCAAATTTGGGGTATAATGTCTTGCTCTAGGCAATGAAACAATATGTGAACCACTCATAAAGGTTACGCTATTAGTCACTTCACTACAGCAGCCAGGGAAGCTGGAGGAATTCAGTATTCAGTCAGTTATTGAATCTATGGTTAGGGTTATAGTAGCAACTACAGTGATAGCAGTAGGGTTACCAGCCTCCAGGTGGAGCCTGGAGTTCTCCCAGAACTACAACTGATCTCCAGATTGCAGAGATTACTTCCTCAGGAAGAAATGGCAGCTTCAGAGGGTGGACTCTATGGCAGCACATCCCTACTGAGATCCCTCCCCATACTCTACCCTCTCCCAGAATTACCTCCAAATCTCCAGGAATTTCCACAAGGTAAAGTTGGCAACCCTAGTTCGTTGCCAAGTTTTTGGGTTCCGGGGTGCTCAGGAGTGAGTATAAAAATATTTTAAATAAATAAATCTAATGAATGTGTACTTGATCAACTGACTCTCCCAGCTTCTTATCAGAGGGGTATAGACTCTGCAAGAGAGTCAGGATCATCCATTAATATTTTGGATAGAATAACTGTGCATATAGGAAACAGATTGTACACTGTGGTCCGAAAGGAGGCAGATCCAGACCTAAAATGTACTACAGTAGATGATCTACATATATTAAAGAACTCAATTTAGAAAGGCAGACAACAGCTATGAGGATCTCTAACTAGCTTCATCTACAAAGTTTATAATCTAGTAACAGGGCACTCATTTAGAAACTAAACATGGAAGCAAACCCATCTATTGAACTCTGCAAAGAGCCTCAATTCGATTTCTCTTACTTTTGCTCTCCAGTTGTTATAAATTGGTATCTCCACAACAGGAAGTGGTTAGAGAAGAGTCTGATAACTCCAGTGAAGAAAATAAAATCTTCTTGGCCCACAGAATATTATTAGTCATCAGATTAAAATTAATCTGTAGCAACCACAACACTGGATGAGGGCCATTTACAAAACATCACCTTCATAGCTATTCTTGGCTATTCTTCAAATTGTTTACTTACAATTTATAACTTGCTTTTAGTCCATAAAATGACCCTCCAGCTGACGCTATTACCTCTGGGGCACAAGACTGGTGAGCATCTTTGCCCATCTTGCCACATAGTTTATATCCAGTGAGACTTGAGTTAAATCCCTGGATTAATTACATTAACTATCTACATGCATACCATTCAAGCCTTTTTGGGCTGCCAAACTCTCTCAGGTTTCTGTCTGTCCTTTCCTGGAGGGGATAGAATGTGAGTCCCTCTGGCCCAGAAACTTATTAGTTTGAAAATCCTTTAACCTTCTGCTGTGTTGCAACTTCCTGGGTACCATTCTGTCTTGCAAAGAAATTCAATCTGTGATACAGGCTAATCTTTCCATTCCTTCTTTAGAAAAAGTGATAATCGGCAGATACTTCTGTTATCCCTTACATCTACAGGCTGTCACCCAGTATCCTTCCTGTAAAAATACCAAATTTCTTCTCTGCTGCAGTTTTGCTTTTCATTTATTACATTTCTTACTTTTTAAAATTACATTTTCATCCTGCCCATTCTTCAAAGGAGATCGGGGTGGTTACATGGTTTTCCCTCCTCCATTTTGTCCCCACAACTCTGTAAGGAAGTTAGCTTAAGAGATAGTGGCTTTCCATAGAGACTCCTTATTTTATTGAATGTCATCAGGTGGCACGTCCACATTTTGGGTAAAACCCAGCCAACCAGCGAATATGGCAACCCTAGATATAGTTTAATATATGAGAGACTTATGAGAGACATGAATCTGCCAACTCTGCCCCCCTATCCCTGATAACATTTATGTAAATACAGCACAATAAATGACATCACAATAATGTGCTTTGCTTTACCCTCCAGCCAGTAGCCAATATTATCTTTAATAATAATTCCCTTAAGTATTGGCCATTTCCAGCTCTCCCATCGGCTGTGCAGTGCACTCAATCAGCCATTGGCCCATCAACTGCCACTCAAGAGTACTCGCATGCCACTGGCTGGGTGCTGGGTCCACTCCTCTTCCCCACCCACTGCCATCTTAGCCACTGTTCTCTGTCAGAATAACTGCCAAATGGCTGTCTCTCCTGATGAAGACACTTCTGCTTGGCTCCTGTGGGTCTAACTTTTCCCTCAGTGGCTGTTGCTAGGCAACCAAGCTTGGTTCTGTAAGTAAAAACACAAAGGAATGAAGCCCTTTCCAGGCCTTCGTGGGGAGCTCATTGGGGCCAGTCCTGACTAGGGTTGCCAGCTCCAGGTTGGGAAATTCCTGGAGATTTTGTGCTAAAGTCTATGGAAGCCAGGGTTTAGGGCCTCAGCTGAATAGAATGCCATAGAGTCCACCCTCCAAAGCAGTTATTTTCTCTGGGGGAGAGAGAGATCTGTTTTCTGGAGTTCAGTTGTGATACCAGACAATACCACAGCCAGTGTGGCCTAACAGTTAATATTTCAAAGCAGGGTCTGCCAGACCCAGGTTATTGCTGTGGAAGCTGATCAGGTGATTTCAGACAACTCACAGACTTTCAGCATAACCCTCTCCCCGACCCACTGCCAGCTTGGCCACTTTCCTGTCAGAATAAACTGTGAAAATGGCTATCTCTCCTGCTTGGCTCCGTGATGGCTAGCTGGATACTGAGGGGGGCCAGCAGCCATCAAACCATTCAACCCCTGCTGTAAGACTGGACTTTCCCTAGGCTTGCTAATCTCCAGGTGGGACCTGGAGATCTCCCACTGTTACAATTTATTTATTTATTTATTTACATTTATACCCCGCCCACCCTGTAAACAGGCTCTGGGCAGCTTACAGAAGACGGCCAACAGGCTGATACAAAGAAAACAATAGAAATTAAAATCCCTTAAAAACAATATTAACAATAAAGTGCTCGCTACATCAGAGTAACCCTAAGATGAATGGTTTGTGTCTGCATTCCTTCTGTCTTCGGGTCTTAAAATCAGTCACACGGTCCAGATGTTCACCGATGAGGCTCAGAGTGGGCCAGTCTGATATTCTGGATTGATGGTAACTGTGGTGGCAGCTCCTATTTGAAAGCCTGGTGGAAGAGCTCCATCTTGCAGGCCCTGTGGAACTGTGAGAGTTCCCACAGGGCCCTGATCTCATCCGGGAGCTCATTCCACCAGTAAGGAGCCGCCACCAAAAACACCCTGGCCCTGGTAACGGCAAGTCTTGCCTTCTTGGGGCCCGGGACAGATAGTTGTTGTAAGGCCCCAGACCGTAGTGTCTTCTGGGGCACAAATGGGGAAAGGCCCTGATCACCAAATGACAGAGATCAGTTCTCCTGGAGGAAATGGTTGCTTTGAAGGGTAGACCCTATGGATTTATACCCTGCTGAGTCCTTCCCCTCCCCAAATGCTGCCCTCCACAGGATCAGCCCCCAGTTTCAAGGCTAATGTGATTTCATCAGCAAACGCTGCAGAGAAGACCGCAAATACCATTCTTAGGTTCCTTAGGAAGAAAGGTGCAGGATTTATACCTGCGGCCTTGAATCTTTTTCAAACTAAATCTATAACTCGTCTTTTATATGGCTCCCAATTGGGACTCTCCTCCAATGTCAAGATCCTTGAATTGGTTCAATCCAAATTTTTGAGATCCCTTTTTAGTGCGCCTAGATGTACTTCCAGTGTCATCCTTAGACAAGAAACTGGTCCCCCCCTTCTCTCTCTTCCCCCCAGTCTCTCTCTCCCCTTCCTCTCTCTTCCCCCCAGTCTCTGTCTCTCTTTCCCCCTTCTCTCTCCTTTTTCCCCCGTGAACCGAGGCCCGTGCGGCTTACATCCGCCGGGCCTCGGCAGTCTCTCTTCCCCTCCCCGACTTTCTTCCCCCTCCTCAACTGTCTCTCACCGCCGCCGCTGGGCCTCTCCGGCCGTTTGGTTCCTTTCCCGCGCACGGAAGCCAGGTAGGTTGCAGAGTGTTCCGTGCGCATGCGCACGGAACGCTCTGGCACTTTTGGTGGGATTTAAACATCCCCCCGAAAGTTTTTTCAACATTTAGCATTTTTGTGCACACGTGGGGACCGCCCCACATGTGCACAAACCTCTCCCTCCCCCCAAGTGCCCCCGATGTCCGGATCTAAGGATCCGCACAGAGGGGGCCAGTTCAGTATTAGATATATAGATAAAACCAGAAAAATGGTTTTCTGTTCCCATTCTGGACTACCTGGCTATTTGGTGGGAGGGCGAAGGAACTTAAACAAAATATATATAGGGAGGAGAGGGAAAGGGGAAGGGCGCCAGCCAGTATAACCAACTGATCTATGATGACAAGGATACATTTCTTTCCCGACCTTGTGGAGGGAAGGGGTCCCTGAACATCAATCTGTATTTCTGAGAAAGGTACTTGCACTGTTGGGATTCTTCCTAGTGGCACCTTTACATGATCAGAAGAATATTTTACCTTCTGACACACTTCACAAGAGTTAACATATTCCTTAGTATCTTTGCTTACTCCAGGCCAGTAGAATGCTGCAGTCACCTTGGCAAGACTTCTTTTAAACCCAAGGGGCCCAGACAATGGAAGGTCATGGGCAGGCCGTAAGACTTCTCTTCTAAAGAGTTCGGGAACACTAGTTGCTTTACTGACTGTAACATAGCTCCCTTTCCTTTTGGTACATATCCTCTATAAAGGAGACCATTATACCTACTATTTCCAGGTTTATCCAGTGAGGGACTAATTTTTTCAGTGGCCTCTCTGCAAGATTGTAAATCTGGAGATGTCTTTACCAATTCCTTAAAAACTTTTGAATCAGCTTTCATGGATAATGTACCACTTCCAGTTGTAGGAAAGGATTGATCATCATGAGCTAGAGACTGTGAGACTCCTCCCCCTGTTCCTTGCTCTCCCTTCTCCTCCTGTTAGACTTCCAATGGGGGGCTCTCCTCACACTGTCCTAATGGCAGCATCTCTCTAGCTCTTGCTTTACTCTTAGTAATTACTGGAAACTGGTTGATGCAACCTTTTGCTTTTAACATTTTGAAATAAGCATCCATCCCAAGTAAAAAGGGTGGGGTAATCTCCCTGGTGTACTAATAATGCGATGGTGTCAGTCCAGTCCTCTATAGTGACCTTAGCATAAGTAACAGGTTGCTCTTTAGGCTGGGTATCATACGTAGAAATATCAACCTTCCCATCTGGTTGTAGCCCTAATTCATAGAAGGTAGTTTCACAAATAGATGGCATATCAGCCCTACTATCCCATGTGGCTTTAAGGAGGGTACTATCTTGTTGTTGTTGTTCAGTCGCACAGTCGAGTCCGACTCTACGCGACTCCATGGACCAGATCCCGCCAGGCCCTCCTGTCTTCCGCTGTCCTCTGAAGTGTGCTCAATTTCATGTTTGTTGCATCTATGACACTGTCTAACCATCTCATCCTTTGCCGTCCCCGTCTTCTTTGACTTTCAATCTTTCCCAGCATCAGGGTCTTCTCCAGTGAGTGCTCCCTTCTCATTTGGTGGCCAAAGTATTTGAGCTTCAGTTTCATTATCTGGCCTTCCAGGGAACAGTCAGGGTTGATTTCTTTTAGGATTGACTGATTTGATCTTCTTGCAGTCCAAGGGACTCTCAAGAGTCTTCTTGTACCCTCACATAAACTATTCTCTTTTGAGAACACCACTCCACTTGTTCTTGACTAATGAAGCATGAAATGGGCCTTTTAGGGACAGAAGTCAAATTTATACAATTTATCATAGCTCCATTTCTTGAAAACTGATTCTGTTGTTCTTTTTTAAATTGTACTTCTCTAGCAGGCCAATTTCTATCCTGGCCAGACTTTTGCGTACCTGCCATCGGAGTCTGATGTACTTCTTTAGCAGGAACAGCTGATACAGTCTTGAATCTGTATTTCCTGTTGATCTTGACTTACTGGTGACATTACTGCTTGACGTGATTAAATGAACATTTGGTTGCTGTGGCACACTCTTCTTCATTAGTCTCGGGAATTGATTTTGAATATGGCCTCGTTGCTTGCAGAAGTAACAAACTGGTGCCAATGGCATAGAACTGGTAGGCTCTCTGTGTTCCTGAACACGATCTCTTACTTGACTTGGGTGGCATTGCCTAGAAGTTGGAGCTGGTGGTCTTTGCTGATACTCCTCAGTTCTTGGATATCGTGGAGTCAGATGTGACTGGTCTCCCATAGTCTTGGCATATCCTGAGCACTTGAGCATTTGAGCTGCAATGGCTGATTTGCAGTGGCAATTTCATCTAGTGTTTTTGCCAGTTCACGTATATTTCCAAGTCTCTGGGCCTGGGCTAAAGCTGCATGCTCCTGTGGAATAACTTGAAAAATCTGTTCTTTCACTATTAAATTCAGCAGATCATGAACGGAATGTACTCCAGCACTTTCTGCCCATCTTATGCAAAGCCTCTGGACTCTACAGCTGCTTGAAAGAAAAAACGCCAAGTTTTCTTATAACCATTCTAGGGAGCCCAGATGATATTTCACTTTAGGAATTTAAGGGGGATGTACCACAATAATAAATAGTGTTTCTATACAGTGCCTTGCATCCACCTTTGGCTCCTGTCCTTGGACCCCCACTCTGGCTCAGATTCCTGGCTTCCTGACCCTTGCTTTGGATAATCCCTCCTTTGGACTCGAGATTTGGCTCTCCCTCTGACTCTCCTGGCAATGACCTCAGACCAGACTTGACTTCTACCTCTCATTCCAAGCCCAGCCCGTGACAAGGGTGAGGTATCTGTGTACAGTCTATTGGCCTCCTGACAGCTGGTAGAAGAAGAAGAAGAAAAGATTGGATTTATACCCCACCCTTCACTACCCAAAGGTGTCTCAGAGTGGCTTACAAACTCCTTTCCTTTCCCCTCCCCACAGCAGACACCCTGTGAGGTAGGTGGGGCTGATAGAGCTCTTGACAGAAACTGCTCTTTTTCAAGAACAGCTCTTATCAGAACTACGGCCTGCCAAAGGTCATCCAGCCAGGTGCAAGTGGAGGAGTGGGGAATCAAACCCAGTTCTCCCAGATTAGAGTCTGCGCACTTAACCACTACACCAAACTGGCCCTGGTACAGAGGCCGATCATACTGAATGGGTAGGGCCAGCAGCTTCTGAAGTGTGGGCAGGCCTTCACACCAAGCTGGAGGCTCGGCACAGCTGACTCTGTGCCCAGGTGGGAATGTGTCTTTGCTGGTGCTCATCGCAGTGCTGACAACTTTGGCTGCCTGCTCGTCTCCAGCATCCTCTCTCCTGTGATGCTGGCCCTCTGGCTCCCTGCCATTGTTGCCCCAGCCTCTTCAGGTCCCCAGGTGAGTGCGGGGTCTACTGCGGCAGTCCTCTTGGAGATGCCCTGGGGGTTGGTAGAGGGACTGGGGGGGGGCTTTGGGAGCCCCAGCATTGGGACAGTGCTTTTATCTGGAGATGCCAAGGATTGAGCCAAAGATCTTCTGCATGCAAAGCAGAGATTCTTCCACTAAGACACAAATCCTCAGAAGATGGGGGCAGCCAAAGCAAGGTCTCCAAATATGACTGTAGTGGTTGGGTGGCTTCATAAGGGAGTAGGTATGTAGGTCTCAAGTAATATAGGGCTTTGAAAATCAAGACCACCACCTTTGATTGTGCCTGGAAGTAAACTGAGAACCAGTGTATGGTCCAAGACTGGCTGCAAAGACCCATTTCAATCAATGCTCTGGCTGCAGCATTCTGTATCAACTGTAGTTTTCAAACACTTTTCAAGGGCAGCCCCACAAAGACTGTCCCGCAGTGAGCAATTCTCTTCCCCAAGCTATTTAATATCTATATGTGCCCCCCTCGCCCAGATTATCTGGCGATATGGGCTGGGTTGTCATCAGTATGTGGATGACACTCAGCTCTATCTACTGATGGATGGCCACCCCGACACGGCCCCAGGACATCTTGACGATGTGTTACAGCCTGTGGCTGGATGGCTATGACAGAGCTGACTGACATTAAATCCATCTAAGACAGAGATCCTGTGCCTGAGTTGCGGGGGATTGGGTCAGGGGATCAGGCTCCCAACCTTCAATGGGGCTCCATTGGTGCCTATGTCGAGCGTGAAGAGTCTGGGGGTGTTCCTGGATGCTGCCCTTTCCATGGATCCGTTTCAAGGTGCTGGTGCTTACCTTTAAAGCCCTGTATGGCCAGGGTCCAGCATACCTTCGAGACTGCCTCTCCCCATATGAACCCCGGAGGGCACTGAGGTCTACAAACGAACATCTTTTAGTGGTCCCCAGCCCCAGGGACGTCTGATTAGCCTCAACCAGAGCTAGGGCTTTTTCAGCCCTGGCCCTCACCTGGTGGAATGAGCTCCCCTATAAGATCAGGGTCCTGCAGGACTTATTGCAGTTCCGCAGGACCTGAAAGACGGAGCTCTTCCACTGGGCATTTGGTTGAGGCAGCGGACGTCCCCCTCCCTCCAGCTTTTTTCTCCACCAGTGGCCTGATCTTGACTGGACATCTGACTAGATACTGAATTGCATTAACATCTGTCCTCCTTGTTTACATGGTATTTTATGACATGATATTATTATGTGTAAACTGTTATTTTAATGTTATTTTAATTGTATTATCTTAACTGTTGTACACTGCTCTGAGCCTGTTTGGGGAGGGTGGTATATTTTTGTGTATTGAAGAGGCAGGAGACGAAGGTCAAATGAAGGAAGGTTTTTCAAAGCATTGCTCAGCTCCGGACTGGACTGGACAGCTCTGCTAAGAGCGGCACTTCAACTTATATGATTTCACTGTTAACCATTATTGTTAGCAATGAAACAACAACTTTGGGAAGAGACAGCCACCATGGCAAAGCTGCTTGCTGGTCACGTATCACTCATTGCCATATAACTGCTTTGTTCCTGAGCTGGAATTTCCTGCCAGATGGACATTTGGCTATCAAAGGAACTGGCCAACTTCATCAGCACTACAAGGAAGCATCCTGATGCCTGGATTTCACACCTGCTCAGATGCCAATCCTTCTATTAAGGTTTTAGGTTACAATATTGGCCATCCCTCCTAGGTAACCTCCCTCCCTACCTGCAACCAATAGGATTGTTTTTGGGACGGACTAACAGGTAGATGGGTCAAGAGGTTGGCACAGTTACCATCCACCTCTTGGACCCTATAAAAGGGGAGAACCAGTCACCTGGCCCCTCCTAGTTAGCATTTCCCCAAAACAACCACTGTCTGCTTTTACTCCTCTTGAGTCCTCCTTGCTATCCCCAACCCTTGCTTCTACTATTGATCTCTTGATCTGCAGTCAAGAGACCCACACGTTACGGCTGGTTCTGGTTGTTTGGATTCCCTTTGTTTTCCATTTCTTCCCAACCATTCCTTGGAACAACCAAGCTTCAAGACAGATAAGTATTGCCCATCATCACCTCTACCTGCTAATGCAACTGTGCTTATTTCCTACTTTACTTCTTAGGAACTTGATTGAATGTGTGAGTGTATCAGTATTGTTTGTATGAGATATATTTTTAGTAAAAGACATCTATTTTAACTACAACAGCCTCGGAATCCTTTACTGGTAACCCAGGGTGGGATCAGGACCTTGGTATAAATTGGCAATAACCCATTTATAAATTGCCAATTACTGTAAATAAAGCAATTCGGGTAACACAGATGTGCCATTTGGTGTAGAGGGGAAGCGAGCCTATTTTCCCCAGTGGAAATTGACATGCCGTTGTGCGAGCACACATCCTTTGTAGCTGCAGGCTCAGCCCATCACTGCATGATCAGATGGCACGTACAAGTGAGTGGGGTTTTTTTGCCTTTGGATTGCCATGCACATAAACGAGAAATCACACCTCCCACGGAGGGTTCCCCATGGAGAATGCAGTTATGCACATACTGCTAAGCAAGGGGAAAAAAACAGCACCGAGTCAGGACGGAATGAGCAGACCATCCCAACAGCTTGAGTCTGTGCTTGAGCGATCAGACAGGGGAAAGTCCATCCATGGCCCGCTGGCAACCATTAGGATCGGACTTTCCCCGGTGTCTTTTAATTCTGCTTTTGTGGTGGGGCAGCACAGGGTGCCAACGGCTGCGGGACCTTTCCCAGATGTTGCTGTCTGATCGTGCCCTCTAGATCCATCAGGCATTCACAGCTGAGTTGGATCTAAAGGCATGTCTGACCTTGGCCACTGTGAACCAGGCAGAGATTAAACTGGTGTAGCTTTTATTGGTGCTGACTTGTACCTGTTGAATTGTTGCTTGTAATGCAGCTTGTAAAGACACTGATCTTCTGTCAAGAAAACAAAATAATTCCTGCCTAAAGCCAAGCTATGAACTGCAGGTTAAACCTGACTTGCCACAAATTAATTACTTTGAAGATTAATAATTCTGAGAAAAAGTTTATCTCCTACTCTTAATTATTTGTCCTTTTCCAACTAACACCCAGTTAATAAAAGCAGAACAATACTTTGCCTCCTCCTCTGACCTCTAAGGCTAGGGTTAGTAATCTGCCAACTGTGTTTGCAGTGATTGTCACAAGGTAGTGTGTTAAGGCGGCTGAAAAGATAACCACTGACTCAACAGGTACAAGCATGCAAGAAAGGTGGGTGGTTTTTGTGTGTGCAGGTAATGAAGATATAGGTATATATTTGAAGCTGTCTTCTGATTGCCAGAGATTATATCTCCAGACCTCATATTTATACCTCATTATATACCTCATGTCCTACATCATGTCCTACATCAGGAATGAATGGCCCACTTCTGTAGTCTCTGGGACCACTCCGTTCTCTGAGTGCTGATGTAAGAGACAGATGCATATGTTCCTGAACACCCCAACCATCTCAAACGTCATCAAGCTCTGTAATAGTCTCAGGATAGCTATCAGTCTGGGTAGGAAGATGTAACAGTGAAGAATGAAGATATTTTTCTTCCTTACAACTGCTTTGAGAGCCAGATCTAACCCACAAGCTGTCAACTAATCAAGGTTCTGAGATTTTTCTGTGGATTGGGTACGGTTGCTGGGGAGGGGGAGTAAGAAGGGGAGGAAGGGGTGTGGGTGGGGGGAGAAAGGGTCTATGGATTAAGGTGTCTTGTGACATGGAGAGCAATTCTATTCACCTTGGGGAGAACGCAGGGAGAGATCAGACTACCATGGTGGTGAGGCAAGCTTGTGTTATTGGCAATAGAGCTGAGATTAATATATAGGATGTTAGATACATACAAAATTAGATCGATTAATATGTGAGGATTAAATAATGGTATTAAGCAGAAGAGTATGACTTCCTTTATCCTGAAGTCCCACCCGCAAGAAACTCACTTGCGCAAAGAGGAAACGATTGCACTGAAAACAAAATGGTTCAGCCAGCAATTTTTGGCAGCGGGTACTAGCAAAGCAAGGGGGGGGTCGCAATTCTTATAGCTAACTCGATACATTTTAAATGTGGAAAAACACTGGCTGATCCAATGGGCAAGTATTTATTTGTGCAAGGCACAGTGGATTCGGAACCAATAACTCTAGCATCCATTTATGCTCCAAACAAACAACAATTGCACTTTATTGAGGAGACTCTAATAAAGCTCAAAGAGTTTCAAGGAGTAGTGATTATAGGGTGTGACCTAAACATGATCATAGATGACCAATTAGACAGAACAAGAAAAAACATAAAACCAGATGGAAAGAGGCACACGGCTTTGAAAGATCTGCTTTATAAACACCTGTTGTGCGATGTATGGAAAGTAATGCATCCTGGAGAACGAGACTACTCGTATTACTCACCACAACATCACGTATACACGCGAATAGATTATGTTTTGGTCTCAGATATACTAATTAATACGGTTACAGACTCCAATATCGATCCATTCATGTGGTCAGATCATGCTTATATAGAGTGCAGGTTGAGGAAAAAAGAGTTGATAAGCAAGCACAACACATGGAAGTTAATTCAATTTTATTGGGAGACTCTTGCAGAGAAATCTTGAAGGAAACAATAACCAATTATTTCTGAGACAATGATAATGGTGAGGTGGATACTTTCACGCTGTGGGAAGCCTTTAAAGTGGTGACTAGAGGAAGGCTGATTGCATTGACTTCTAGACTAAAGAAAGAAAAGGAGTTACAAGTTAACACTATATTACAAAACATTCAAAGATTGGAAACTTTACACAAAAAAACTGGGAACAAAAAGTTATATAAGGAACTCTTGGCTGAACGCAGAATCCTGGAAATGATAGAAACAACAAAGATACAAAAAACCTTACTCTTAAAACAACAGTTTTGGCAGAAGAATCCTAAAAATCTAAAAATTCTGAAATGGAGAGTGAATTGAAGAATTGCTGAACATAGGGTTTTTGCTATCCGAGACTCGAGGAATCAGAGGCACACGGATAGAAACAAAATTGTTAGCTGTTTTGCAGATTTCTACCAAAAGTTATACACTACGGAGAACCCTCCAGTGCAAGAGATACAAAGACTCCTTAAGGAAAAGAACCTGTGCAAGGAAATCTCATCTGAACATAAACACTATATAGACTCTGACATCACATTGAAGGAAATATCAGAAGCCATTAAACATCTTAAAGCATACACAACACCAGGCTGTGATGGCTTCACCCCGGAATTCTTCAAAGTCTTCAGTTCAGATTTGTCAGGACATCTGGCCAAAATCTGTAATGCTGTCTTGCAAGAAGGAAAGAAACCGCCCTCCTGGGGTAAGGCACTCATTATTACTATCTCAAAGGAGAATAAAGATAAAGAATCCCCAGGCTATTACAGACCGTGCTACTGAACTGCAATGCAAAAATATTTTTGACGGTTCTTGTCAAAAGATTGCAAAAAATCATAACAGAATACAACGACCCTGACCAGACTGGTTTCATCCCACACAGAAGTATGACGGACAACATACACAGGACACTAAATATAATATCATACTGTAAACATCAAAAGCAAGAATCGATCATATTAACGGTGGATCTGGAAAAAGCTTTTGACAGTATGGAGGTTAGTTACTTGCAACAAGTGTTAATAAGGATGAACTTTGGTGTAAATTTTCAAAATGTGATACGTGCATTATACTCTAATGCATCAGCCAGGATGTTTATAAACAGTGTGTTAAGCAGACCAATAGAATTAAGGAGGGGGACAAGACAGGGCTGCCCATTGTCACCTATTTTATTTGTGCTGGCAATAGAGCCTCTGGCGAATGTGATCAGACAGCACCTGGGTATTACTGGCGTACGAACAGGTCAACAAACACACACTATCAGCCTTTATGCGGATGACCTCGTAATATACCTGACGAACCCAAAATCTTCATTGAGGTGCCTTCAAAACGTATTTCAAGAAATGCAACATTTGAAGGTGAACATGACTAAAACGAATCTTGTCCCTATTCTGTTATCGGAAACAGCAAAAAAAGAATTACTAAAATCCTCGTTTGAGTGGGTGACAACACATTGGAGGTGTCTTGGTATTCAGATTCCAACGGACTTAAAAGATCTGATAAAGATCAATCACCACTCTGTCTTCAAGGATATAAGAAAACAACTAAATGAATGGAAAGATACTGGTTTTGCATGGGCAGACAGGATCAGTATATTAAGCACCCGCTTTCCCTGTCAGAATTGTACTGGAGAGACTACAATAAAAGGCACATCGCGGATGTACACAATATATTCCTAAAACTGGCCTTGGAGATCTGGAGAACTTATAAACTAAGTCTTTTGCCAAAAATATCCCAACTTTCAACCTTTCTCAATCAAACGTGGTTCACACCAGGTCAAGAAGAAAACTCTTTTCGGGCATGGAGAGACGCAGGTGTAATAAGACTAGCTGATTTGACAAAGAAAGGAATCCCTCTGACTAAACTGGAACTAGAAAACAAACTAAAAGGGAAAGTCTTCTGGTTCCAATATCTGCAAATACAAGATCTCTTGAATAAGATTCAGAAAGGAGGGATGTTCTCTAGACCGCTAAATGACTTTGAGCAGATACTTAAAAACTCAAATAGAGAAATAAAGGGAATGATAGGCAAGCTGTACAGACTCCTATTAAAGGGTGAAAAAACAACTACT
This sequence comes from Gekko japonicus, assembly GCF_001447785.1. Lineage (NCBI taxonomy): Eukaryota > Metazoa > Chordata > Lepidosauria > Squamata > Gekkonidae > Gekko > Gekko japonicus. The sequence goes on from NW_015160876.1 coordinate 405,862, forward strand.
CTCAAGTCTCAACAGCAATGGCATCTAGACTGCCTTCACGGAAGTCCTTCACGGAAGATCAATGGACTTCACCCAGTAACACTTCTAATATCTTTAGCATCAGGTTTACTTTTTTCAAAATACTAAATAGGTGGTACATGACCCCGGCAGTCCTACACAAGATAAATCCTAAGATCTCAAACAAATGTTGGAAAAATTGTGGTGCTATTGCGGACTTTGTGCACTGCTGGTGGTCCTGTCCACTAATAAAAGGCTACTGGACACAGATAATACAACAAATTGGATTAATAGTTGATATGGTCTTACCCTGCACTTTAGAATCTTTCTTTCTGGAAACATGGCGTACACTGTGAGTAGAAAAAGCTTGGAAATATTAGTATCAACCTGATGTTGGCAAAATGAACAATTGCACAAAAGTGGAAGCAAAAAAATGTTCCGACAATAACATGCTGGCAGAACAAAATCTGGGAATGCTTTATTTATGGGCGCACCTCTTATAACTCTTCAGCCGTGCAATCAGAGAAATACCAAAAGTGATTTCAGGCCATATGGTTTCCTATTATTAGTTATTTAGAAAATAGTGAAACAGTTCCAAAAAAACTCACTATACAAGAAGCTGTTGTTCCTTTAACTGTTTGGTACTTAGTCTATAAGGAGCTGCGGTGGCTCAAGTGGTTAAGATGCTGAACTGCAGGCTGTGGAAGGTCAGTAGTTCAGCAGTTCAAGATCTGAGTTGCCGCATGACGGAGTGAGCTCCCGTCTCCAGTTCCAGCTCCTGCCAACCTAGCAGTTCGAAAGCAAGAAATTGCAAGTAGATAAATAGGTACCACTTTAGTGGAAAGGTAACAGTGTTCTGTGCACCTTGGTGTTTAGTCACACCGGCCACATGACCATGGAAACGTCTTCAGACAGCGCTGGCTCTTCGGCTTTGAAACGGAGATGAGCACCGCAACCCTAGAGTTGGAAGAAAAGCTGTTTAATTGAGCCAGTAATTGCTCTTTGTGTCTAATTCTGTTGTGTTTATGCTGTTAAAAATTAATAAAAACAAATATTAAAAAACCCACTACTCAACCATATCCTATACCAGACATCTTCAATTTTTTGCTTTTCTATATTTCCCCCCCTCTTTAACAAGTGCAAGCCCTGTGCCTGCTGCTTAGGTTGCAGAGTACTCTGCTAGTTCCTGACCCGAGGATGAGCTCCTCCATGCTGTTGCCATTCTCTTTTCCTTTTCCTTTGAGCTCCAATGAGAAAAAAGGACTTCTCAAAATTTTCCATCTATAGAATTATTAAATGAGTAAAGTGCTTTAAGTACTATTACCAGTGTTCCCTCTACAGCTTAGAGGGAACATTGACTATTACATGTTTTTTCTGCAGATAGTGAGTAGGTTCTCTGAACCAGGGCTTTTTTTTTCTGGGGGAATGTGCTGGAATAGAGTTCTGGGACCTCTTTGACAAAATTCTTTTAAAGATGTTTAAAAGTTCATGATTGAAAATCTCATTTCCCTCTTGAGAGTTCTGGAACCTCTTTTTTTAAAAAAAAGCCCTGCTCTGAACAAGTTCTGGGAGACTAAAGTTCAAGCCTGGCCCTTAACCAAACATTTGTAATGAAATGCAACAGAGAACAAATGCTCTTATCTGTGTTCTTAATAGGTGTGTAAAATAGGCAGCTTTGGTAGGTTCAGTTTGACATGTAGAGGGGAGAATACTGTGCTGAAAATTCTCTTTCAAAACCTAATATTTTTTAAAAAGAACACATGGGCCTAATTTTCCTTAGCATTTGGTCACCCTGCTCACAGTGTTGTTTTGGGCAACTGATTGTTGCTCAGCCTCAGTTTTCTGTCTGTAAAATGGGAATAAATCTGACCTGAGGACAAACACAATAAAAACTGCTGTATGAACATGGTGAAGTTGTTACTCCATTCCTAGCACCACGAACAGTTCTACCTTATTTTGTTCCCTGTGTTGTTTCGCCACTCTGCATTATTTCTTCCCCACCTAGCCTGCATGTTCCTAGCCCTCTCAATGGTCTTTTTGGTTTATGGTGATGCTGTCCTTTTATGAACACACGAGTACCACTACAGTAGTGAGGAAGACCTGGATGAGATATATCACTCTTCTTTGTCTTACTTCTTTTTATTGAGGAGAAAAGAAAAGTGGACCATGTTTGATCCCAGCTCCAAAGTGCAGATGACAAGACATGTACATGTCCCTGTGTTTGTGTAAACACTCACCGGGCTTTAGCGTATGGTCATTATTCATTTCAATCCCTTCCTTTATCCAAGGAGCTCAGGATGATGTACAGCAGTCTCTGCTCCTCCACTCTACCCTCACAACGATACTGTGAAGGTAGGTTCAGGTGGGTAGCCGTGTTAATCTGAAGCAACAGGGGAAAAAATTGAGTCCAGTGGCACCTTTAAGACCAACAAAGTTTAATTCTGGGTATAAGCTTTCGTGTATTTTATATGCAGAAATAATCTGTGAAGGTAGGTTAGGCTGTGATGGTGTGATTGGCCCAAGGTCAACCAGTAAGCTTCATTGCAGTGTGGGGATTTGATCCTGGTTTTCCCAGGTTCTAGTTCAGCCAAGCTGTCAATCGATGGGTTTGGAGTGGCAAAAAAAGAGCTTTTTTATGAAGGTAAGATGCTGCTGACTAGATCTGTTGTATAATGTGTGAATTAAAACTGCATTTTTAGGCAAGTTCTAGTCACGAGCCTTTCCAATGTGAATGTTTTTTTGAGCCACAACATTTCTCATTTATTTTCCATTTTAGGAATATTATTGTCTTTAGGGATGCCATCCCTCAGAGTGTATGACCATATGAATGCTATTTTCAAGGTGGTGAATTCTGAAGCATAGTTTGAAGGAGCAAAAAGCCAAATGCTCCCCCTCATAGCTGTGGGAAGAAAAGCACAGAGACCAATTTAGCCTCCTTAAGCTGCCAAGCATTCTGCCACTACTACTCAGTTAGGGGAGAGGTTGAAGGCAGAACAATGGAGAAAGGGCTGTCAAAAGACATACCCAAGAACAGAATGGGTGTGTGTGTGATGATGAATAGATGCTTCCTACACATGTTTACAAGGAGTGGCATTGATACCACCATATTGCTGAGTGCCTCCAGGGTCACTAACACACAGGGATGTGATAAAAGAGCCACTGTCAGTATAGCAGCCTCAGGGCACAAGGAATTTCCATCAGAAGGACCAGGAAATAAGAGACACTCTGAAGTCAGAAGTTGCAGCCTCATGTGTGGCGGAAAGCATCTGGAAGTAGGATGTGACTAGATGTGGTGCTAAAATGCCTCCTTCTTCTCCACATCTCCTAGATTTAATGCTTACTAATGAGGATATCATTACATATCACAGCCATTGTTTGCACAGGGCTCAGAATACAGGGTTGCACAGACTCAGAACACAGTTGCCTCAGCCTCTTTCTTACATAGATGAGGAATGTGGTAAAGGAGAAAATTGGTAAAGAAGAGGAATGTGGTAAAGAATCTGTAGTGTTCTGCGGCAATATGCCTCGTCTGGTGAACAACAACACCCAGTCATTGTTTATAGAACAGCTTTATTTAGTAGAAGGAGAAGCCAAGAATGGAAGGTGAAGAACAACATCACAGGGCCAGAGAGTACACTGACCCTTTCCATTTTATCAGGTTAAATACATCACCATAGAATGGAAAGCCACGTACTTAAAGATACACAAACATCACACCTCTCCCTCCAAAAATACAAAAATGTTCAACTACCAATTAAGAATTAAAAATTAAAACACATAACATTCATTATAAACAATAAAAGTTCATATTTTCTTGTACATATATCCTGTACAAGAAAATATATACAAGCATAGACACTATGGTGCATATCTTTCTGGAGAAAATACATGCCTACCCAGGAATCCTTTCTAGTGTCTGGGAACTACTCAGTTCCTGATTTTCCATTTCTTTAACTTGACTACTATACCTTTCCTGACAACTATTTGGTTCTCCTAACACCTTATTATCTTGTCCTTGTTCCCCGTTGAACTCATTAGTCTTTTCCTCATGCCTCCTCTATTCTCTTCCCACTCCTTTCTGCTGGCATCTAAAATGGACTCTATTATGCCGATAGGTGTTACCATCAGAAATCTGTACCCTATACGTGCATGGTTGCTGGCATTGCTCTGTTACTATTGTGGGACACCACTGCCTGTTTCTCTCTACCCACACTTCATCTCCTTCTTTTAATGGTTTAAGTGGTTTTGCCGCTCGATCATGGAAATATTTCTGTGTGTCCTGGATTTCCTGTAAAGCCTCTTTTACTCCAGTTGGTGTTTTGGGACATAATCTCTGCTGGGATGCTGGTAAATTACTCCTCAACACTCTGCCCATTAACATTTCTGCTGGTGAATATCTCATTCCTGTAATGGGCGTGTTCTGATATTCCAATAATACTAAATGTATATCCTTTTTTGAACAGTCTGCTTTCCTCATTAACTGTTTGATGGAGCCAATAGCCCTCTTTACCATCCCATTCGAGCTAGGATATCCGGGACTGCTTAAACATTGTTCAAATGCCCACTCCTGGGCAAATTGTCTAAACTCTTTACTTGCAAAAGGCATGTTGTGACTTACTACCTTCCTTGGAATTCCATGATGTGTTACAGGGCTCTTTTTGTAGCAGGAACTCCTTGGCATATTAGGCGGCACACCCCTAATGTAGCCAATCCTCCAAGACCTTACAGAGCTCTTCTTACATGGGCTACTGTAAGCTCTTGGAAGATTGGCTACATTAGGGGTGTGTCGCCTAATATGCAAAGGAGTTCCTGCTACAAAAAGAGCCCTGATAAATCTAAGAATCACTGTGCCGGTGCTTTTATCTGGCAGTGCCACTACCTCTGAATATTTTGAATAGTAATCCACTACAACAAGAAATGGAAAAGACTGATAGTCAAAAATGTCTACACCTACTTTTTCCCATGGTAAATCTGGCATTTTGTGGGGTATAAGTGGCTCCTTTTGATTTTTTTACTACAAATCTAGCACACACAGAACAACTCCTAACCAATGTTCCCTCTAAGCTGTGGAGTCTTGTGAGCAAAAACTCTGCTTTGTGAGCTACTGGTATTAAAGTTGTGAGCCAGCTATTTGGCTGCTGCATAAATCAGTTTGCTCTGGAGTCATCCTTCCTGAGCTAGGACAGAAATGTGTGAGCTGGAGGCTCAAAAAATGTGAGCTAACTCACACTAACTCAGCTTAGAGGGAACACTGCTCCTAACCATCCTTTCAGTGTTGACACACATACCTGGCTAATACATTAGCCCTTTCGCCCGAGCCTTTGTTCTCTGAATGCCCTGGTGTGATTCATGAAGCTGAGTTAACACACCTTGTCTCAAGGACGCATAAGTAAAAACTCCTCACCCACATACACAATGCCATCTTCAATACGTAGTGCATTCTTGATGGCCCGAAAAGATTTTATAGATGCAGGGACATCTTTATAACATTGTGGTCACCCTGGCTTTAAACAATTTATTACCAACTGAAGATGTTCATCTCATTTTGTGGCTTCCTGTATAGCCTCTAGCCCTTCAGGACAGGCCTCTAACATCTCCACTTTGTGTACAACCTTTTCTTCCCATACCTGTTCCTCATCACTTGTAGGAAGATCCACTGCAGCTCCTGATAAGGTATCAGCTAAATACATGTGCTTACCCAGAGTATACTGCACATTAAGCTTATACCGTTGTAATTGTAAGAGCATGCACTGTAGCTGAGCAGGGGCATCACCAATTGATTTCTTAAAGATGGCCTCCAGTGGCTTATTATCGGTCTGCAAATTAACAACTTTGCCATACACATATTGATGAAAATTTCAAATTGCATGTACTAGAGCCAAAAGCTTTTTCTCTATCTGTTGTTCTGTTGGGCTAAGAGATCTGGAAGCATAAAAAACAGGTCTACCCTCTTGAATCAGGCAGGCTCCAAGGCCATCTTTAGATGCATCTGCTTGAATAGTTACTGGGTTTTTTACATCACAATATTGGAGAACGGGTGCCTGGTACAGCTTTTGCGGTGTCAAAAGCTCTCTGGTGTGCTGGCATCCACTGGAAACAAATATCCTTTTTTAAGAGACCCCTTAGAGGCGCCATTAACTCAGCCTCTCTTGGAACATATTTTGACAATGAAAATCTAAGTATGTCCTGTATATCTTTAGGGGAGGGCATCTCTCTAATTGCCTTAACTTTATCTTCATCTATGGTGACGCCTTCAGCAGTCACAACATCCCCCATGTATTTCACAGAATCTACCTTAAACTGTATCTTTTCCTTATTAGATTTTACATTTTTGGCTCTTGCTGTTTCCATGACCTGATGCAGGATTTGATCATGCTCCTCTACAGTCCTTGCCACTATAATCATTTCAATATGACGAAAAACCTCATAGTTTTTTGTTGGAAGACTTCACTAAATGACACCAAACCAAATGGCAAACGATTAAAACAATATCTTCCCCATGGGGTATTGAATGTACACAATAATGCCGACAACTTATTTTTATTGATTGATTTTATTGATTTTTACCCCGCCCATTCTGGCCTAGGCTTGCTCAGGGCAGCTCACAACCAGACAAAAGTTATCATAATACATAAAAAAATACATAAAAACATTAATACAATTCTTAATAAATAATACAATACATTACTTAATGAATAGTGTAAACAGTATTAAAATCAGACAATATTGAAGTGCTAGCTATTCCAGTGTTTACTTATCTAATTTCACCTGCCAGAACCCATCCTTTTCATCTATTATTGTTAATACTTTCTTTCCTGCTAATTGGGACAGGGCCCCTTCCATAGTGGGAGTAGTATAGTACTGTCTTCCAACAGCCTTATTCAAGTTGCGAGGATCTAAGCACATACGCAAATTCCATTTTTTTCCTTTTATCACCAGGCTATTTACCCAGTCTGACTTTTGCACTCTCTTGTTGACTATAAAGGCCACACCCTTTTTTCTACAAGATTCCTGGCCACAGTAGTAGATATAATGGTCTTCTGAGTTAAATTTGCCCATTACTGTCCACTTAAGTTCACTGATTCCTAAGATATTGATGTTCAGTCTTGCCATCTCATTTTTGACCACATCCAACTTACTTTGATTCATAGATCTTATATTCCAGGTTCCTATGCAGTATTGTTCTTTGCAGAATTGAACTTTCCTTTCACCATCAGACACATCCACAGCTGAGCATCCTTTCGGCTTTGTCCCAGCTGCTTCACTCTTTCTGGGGTTACTTGTACTTGCCCTCTGCTCTTCCCCAGTAGCATATTGGACGTCTTCCAGTGTCATATCTTTTAGCCTTTTGTTACTGTCCATGGGGTTTTCTTGGCAAAGATACTGGAGTGGGTTGCCAATTCCTTCTCCAGTGGATCACGTTTTGTCTGAGTTCTCCACTGTGGCCTGTCTGTCCTGGGTGGCCCTCCATGGAATAGCCCACAGCCTCATCTGAGCGCCAGTTTGGTGTAGTGGTTAAGTGTGTGGACTCTAATCTGGGAGAACCGGGTTTGATTCCCCACTCCTCCACTTGCACCTGCTGATGTGACCCTGGGTGAGTCACAAGCTCTGGCACAGCTGCTCCTGAAAGAGCTATTTGTGTCAGAGTTCTCTCAGCCCCACCCACCTCACAGTGTGTCTGTTGTGGGGAGGGGAAGGGAAAGGAGTTTGTAAGCCGCTCTGAGACTCCAAGTGAAGGGCAGGATATAAATCCAATCTCCTCCTCCTCCTCTCCTCCTCATCGAACCATGCAAGCCCCCTCGCCATGTCAAGGCAGCGATACATAAGAGAGGCTTTGAGGTTGGAGGTCATCAATATGCAGATTACACTCAGCTCTATGTTTCACCATAGGAGTCTTCAGATGCATCTATTTTGGTTCTCAACTAATCCTCCGAGGGCTTACTATTTGAAAAGCAAAGTAGTGCAGTGGCGAAGAGTGCCTTGAAAAATCAGAAACTGCAGCCAGTCCCCTTAGTACTCCCAAATGTTACCCATTTTGAAACAGCTATGTTGGTCATCAGTTTGTTTTTTAGTTTCGTTCAAGGTGTTGGTAATACCCCTTAAAGCCCTTCATGGCTTGGGGCTCACATATCTGAAGGACTGCCGTCTCCCATATGTTCCTATGCATCAACTACAGGCTGCCACCTGCTAGCTCTTTCCCCATTTAGGGTGGCTCACCCAGTATCAACCAGAACCTGGGCCTTTTCTATTGTGGTTCCTACTCTGTGGAATGAAGACTTTCAGGAGGTCTTGTTGGAGAACTTCAAGACATGTTTCCCAGATCTTTTGATGGGCTATGAATTGCAATAATCTTTTTTTTGGGGGGGGGGAACTGTTGTGGATTTGTAATTTTATTATTATTTTGGTTTTAATCTGTAATGCTTAAATTATTACTGTAAGGCACCTTGAGCCAAGAGGAGTGGTGAGGTATAACTATTTAAATAAATAAATACGAATCCCTTTGAACAATCAGGCATCTGAATTGCATATGCTTTTGGAGAGTAATAAGGGTTGACTATCTCCATCATGGGAGTTTCCCAAGGTGAAATATCCTACTGGACTGAAGGGACTGTCTTCTGGTACAGCCTGGCAATAATCAAATCCTAGGCTCCATGACAGCTTTCTGAAGGCATTGTTTTGATTTTTACATTGGGATTTGTTTTTCTAAAAGAACAATACCATAGAATACATGCAGTGTAGCTAATACTTGCCCGCCTCCAGCCTGTGCATACCAATAACATGCAAATGATAGCCGTTACCTTGAAATGATTGAATTCCATTTGTTTCAGAGCTTTATGCTGAGTGAATTCATTCTATTAACTGTATATATAAAACACATTCAGCGTATTTTTCTGTTTATAGCTTAATTGAAATTCTTTTCTGGGGCACAAAAGGCAATTGTACATTGAGCAGGGTGAAGAAATATATACGATATGTCCAGTGGACACTGGCCCCTTTGTAGCACTCCAAGAAAAACACCAGCCCGCCTCCGTTCCTCTGCTTGTTGCTCTCCAGAATTTGCAGCTCATGTGACTCAGAGCAGGGCAGCAAAAGCCCTACAAAATGCCAAACTAATTATTTCGCTTTGTCAGCTTGGTGAAAACATTATTATTTTGGTCAGAGGCTGTGTTTTTAGAAAGAAAGTCTTTGAGAAAACAAAACAAAATTAAAAAAACCCTCAGTGACCTTGCTTTGTTCAGAGTTTTGGCTGAAACTGCCAAGTCATCAAATGCACAGGTGCAGTTTATTACTCCCCCCCAAAACTGGACTGCTTCATCCCCTACTTGGTTAAGATTAAGGAGTGAAGAGACATGAAAGGAAAACAAGCAGCGGATCTGAAATCTTTGCTTGAATCAGCTGACAAGCTGAAGATGGTGACTGTCTCCACCAGTTTCTGACAAAACAAAAACTTGTACTGTTAATTTGTGGCTTCTTGAAATGAGCATGGTTTGGAGTCAGGGTGTCATGTGGAGCAGAAGCTTTCAAAGCTTTAAACGTTATTGTCCTTTCCTCCATTAGTTTGAGTGAAAGAGGAGACATGGAAAGAAGCAACAATGCTTGCAGAACTGACTAAGGGCGATTTCTCACTAGAGCTGCCTCGCAGCGCAGCGCCGTTTGCCCCAACATGAACATGTCAATTTCACACCCGAGGCTGCGAGGCTGCATTTGACCCACGGCTTCGCCCAATTTCCTCTGCAGTTTCATGATTCTCAAAAAACAGGATCACGAAACTGCGAAGGAAATCGAGTGAAGCCTCGAGTCAAAATGCAGCCCCGGAGCTTCGGGTGTGAAATTGACATTTTTGTGTCGGGGCAAACGGCGGCTGTGCTGCTAGGCAGCTCTAGTGAGAAATCGCCCTAAGACTGCCACCTGGCATATATCACAGCTCTAAAGCCTGGTTTATACATGCTAAACACACCCACACACAGAAAAAAGATTTGTGATCACAGCCATGCTGAGGAAGTGACATATAAGCTGAGAGGATCATGCAGCTTCCCTATACTACAAGAGTTTGTGGGAAGCTAGGTGGCACCATTATGGGGGCCAGCATGGTGTAGTGGTTAAAAGTGGTGAATTCTAATCTGGAAAACCAGGTTTTATTCCCCACTCTTCCACATGACCTTGGGCCAGATGCAGTTATCTCAGAACTTTCTTAGCCTCACCTACCTCACAAGGTGCCTCTTCTAGGGAGAGGAAGGGAAGGTGATTGTAAGCCGCTTTGAGACTCCTTAAGGTAGAAAAAAGTGGGGTATAAAACCCAACCCTTCTTATTCTTCTATTTTCTCCACACAACTATGGCCCTGAGGCTGCTCCATGAAGGGATATTTTGGATGTATCAGCAGGGACTTAGAAGGCTTTCATCCATGCACAAGGAAGGAATATTTGTAAACTTTTTTGGGGTGGCTGCTCCATAACTTTGCAACTTCCTTCAAGTAGAGACTTGCCATTATCTGAGTTTGAACATTTACCAACATCACAGTAAAGTTTTCTCATTAGGATTGGCTTTTAATTTTTGTTGTTGTTCAGTCGCACAGTCGAGTCCGACTCTTCGCGACCCCATGAACCAGATCACACCAGGCCTTCCTGTCTTCTGCTGTCCTCTGAAGTTGGCTCAATTTCATGTTCGTTGCATCGATGACACTGTCTAACCATCTCATCCTTTGCCGTCCCCGTCTTCTTTGACCTTCAATCTTTCCCAGCATCAGGGTCTTCTCCAGTGAGTGCTCCCTTCTCATTTGGTGGCCAAAGTATTTGAGCTTCAGTTTCATTATCTGGCCTTCCAGGGAATAGTCAAGGTTGGCTTTTAATAGTTGGAGTCAAATTAGAATGGAATCATTTTAATTTATATTTTAAACAGATATTTGGTACTCTACTAGACGCTCCATTTGATTTATTTGGTTTTGCTTTTAAATGTAAAAGTGGCAGATGTTCAACATTTCTGTTACCTGCTGTAACCATTCAAGACTGAGCACTTTAAAAAAAGAAAAACCCCTTACTAAATAAATGTTAAATTATAATTCACCCCATTCTAATTAATTCATTATTAAAGCCCTGAGAAAACAGATAGGTAATACTTGTGCTTCAGAGATCACAGTCTCCCTCCAATTTAGTGTTTTATGAGCAATGGCCACTTAACCTGCCTTCAGTAAGAAATGTCAAGTATAAAATGCATTTGAAAATGTGGACTGCATCTGTCCTTCCAGTCAAAGGTCTACTTTAAATGGCACAAACATCATGGGGAGATTCTGTTTTCATGTGACAATTTTTTTTATAAGAGTTACTATTTGTATTTTGTATATTGATTTCATGTGCATGAGTGTGGGATGGGGAGACTGTAGCTCTCTCCCAGCTTGCCCCTCCTGGGTTCTCAGTCCTACACCAATCATGGACTAGGGGGTGGGGGGGTGGCTATTTTCATTTGGGAGGCTTACTCCTTCAGGGCGCTTCCGCCGCTGGAGATCATGGATACTGAGTGTGTCGGTCTGGTGTGGGAGTCCGAGGAGAGTTTGTCAATTTGGCTGGTGTACTGACCGCCTAACTCACTGGCCAATAGCTTGCTGTCCCTGATGGAAGCTGTATCAGGCTGGGTGCTGGAACACCCTAGGCTATTGGTCTTGGGTGATTTCAATGTCCATGCCGATGATGCAGCTTCCAGTCAGGCAATGGACATAGTGTCATCCATGGCGGCACTGAGACTCTCCCAATTTGTAACAACCCCCACGCACCGGGCCGGGCACACACTCGATTTGATTTTTGCGCCTTGGGTGCCAGTGAACTGGATTGCTGCTTCAGCAGTACTACGGTCGGACCACCATGCCCTGAGGGCCCGTCTGAATGTTCCACCCTGACCCTGTTTAGACGGTGAGCAGATTTTAGCTTGCCTGCAGAGCCAAATGGACCCAGTGCAGCTTCAGAGGGCCCTGTGGGATCCGATGCCCCCTGGCAGCTCGTTGGATGAGCTTATGGAGGACTGGCATGGCCGACTCTCTGCAGCCATTGATGAGATTGCTCCCCGGCCCCCTCTGCTCTCTCGCTCTAGGCTTGCTCCCTGGTTTACCCAGGAGTTGCGGCTTATGAAGCGAGAGCTGTGACAGCTAGCGAGACAGTGGTGCCGTGCTCGAGACAAAGCTACGAGAACATTTTATAGGATGTTTATGAGATCCTATGAGATGGCAGTCAAGGCCACTAAGAGAGAATTCTATGCGGTTATGATTGCATCTGCGAGCTCATGCCCAGCCCAATTGTTTAGAATGATTCAGTCTTTAACAGCTCTGCCACAGGGCAGACTAAATGCTAAGGGATTGGATATTGGCTGTGAGGCATTTGTGAGATATTTCACGGACAAAGTCTTGGTGCTCTGCCCCGACCTTCCTGCCACAGTTGAAACAGTGAGTGAACTCAAGGCCCCTTGCATGTCCTCAGTTCTGGGTTTAGATTGTTTCAGCCCACTCAGCCTGGAGGAAGTCGACAGATTGCTTATGACTGTGCGCCCAACCACATGCAGCCTTTACCCATGCCCTTCCTGGCTCATTAAAGCGGGCCACGAGGGGTTTCGAGGTGCCCTAAGGGAGATTGTCAACAAGTCCCTCCTTGAGGGGCAGTTCCTGGGGGCATTGAAGGAAGTGATGGTCCGCCCTCTCTTGAAAAAAAATCAACTTTGGATCCTGCTGA
>NW_015160876.1:418750-431963 GCF_001447785.1 Gekko japonicus
GGCGCCTATTGGATTGGGGTGGTTCAGCAGTACTGCTGTTGCTTGACCTGTCAGCAATGCTCGACACAGTTGATCTTCAGTTGCTGTCCCACCGCCTCACTGATGTGGGGATACAGGGGTTTGCCTTGCAATGGCTTGCTTCCTTTCTTCAGGGTCAGGGACAAAGGGTGGTCCTAGGGGAACAGCAGTCCAGGAGACATCCACTTGAGTGCAGTGTGCCTCAGGGGGCGGTGCTTTCCCAGATGTTGTTTAACATCTATATGCGCCCCCTTGCCCAGATTGCCCGGAGGTATGGACTGGGATGTCATCAGTATGCTGATGACACCCAGCTCTATCTGATGTTGGGAGGCCGGTAGGACTCCAGCCCAGAAGATCTGGACCGGGCTTTGAAAGCCATGGCTGGTTGGCTCAGACGGAGCCGGCTGAAACTAAACCCGGCGAAGATGGAGGTCCTGTGCCTAGGTTGGGGTGGCCTGGGAATGGGGGTCCCACTACTGACCTTTGATGGGGCACCATTGGTGTCAGCGCCGGGGGTGAGGAGGTTGGGAGTGTTCCTGGATCCCTCCTTAACTATGGAGGCCCAGATAGCAGCCACGTCTAAATCAGCCTTTTACCATTTTAGGCTGATTCGGCAGTTGATTCCCTTCCTCGACTGCGGTGACCTGGCCACAGTGATCCATGTGATGGTCACCTCAAGATTAGACTACTGTAACACTCTCTACATGGGGCTGCCCCTGTCGCAAATCTGGAGGCTGCAGCTAGTGCAAAATGTTGCAGCCAGGCTTCTGATGGGCCTTCTTAGATGGGAGCACATCTGGACGGTGCTGAAGGCACTGCACTGGCTGCCAATAGCATACCGAGTTTGCTTCAAGGTGCTGGTGCTTACCTATAAAGCCCTAAATGGCCAAGGTCCGACATACCTGAGGGACTGCCTTTCCCCATATATACCCCAGAGAGCTCTACGGTCGGGGTCACAACATTGTCTAACTATTCCAGGCCCTAGGGATGCCAGGCTTGCCACTACCAGAGCCAGGGCCTTCTCAGTGGCAGCTTCTACCTGGTGGAATGAGCTCCTGGAGGAGATCAGCACCTGCGGGACTTGGTATAGTTTCGCAGGGCCTGCAAGATGGAGCTCTTCCACCAGGCTTTTAATTAGGAGCCACCCACCACTACCACCAACGACCATCATTATTAACATCATGGTAATGGGTTGGCCCATTATGAGATCAAGCCACAGCATTGCAAGAGACCAGAATACTGCTGAATTAGGACTTTAGTACTATATTTTATTGCATGCTACCTCAAATTGACTGAACATCGACCATCATTGTGAGCACTTTAACTGTTTGATGTATGACTGTTTTATCCTGTCTTATCTTGTTTTTTAATGTTTTATGCTGATTCGGCACATGGTGCCATTAATTGTGAGCCACCCTGAACCCGTACGTGGGGAGAGCGGGATATAAATCTAATAAATAAAGAATAATAATAATGTGGTATTTTTGGCCCAAGTCATTTGAATGTTTGCATTATGTTTCCAGGCAATGAGCCTGTAATGATTCCTTGTTTTACTGTGTGTGTGTTCCTTTAAATGTTTGGTTGGAGTGCAGTGTTAGTAGAGTACAGTGATTGAGAGAGACAAGTGTGTTGTGATTGGAGGATGACTGAGAGTGGGAGGGGTTGTTTGAAGTGAAATTGTGTGTCTTGAAGTCAGTTTGAGGGAATCTGAGTAGAGAAGTCAGTTATGAAAAATCAGTTAGAGTGATTCAGTCAGTGAGTTTCAGAGAGAGTGAGATGACTCAATTCTGTGTGGAGATTTAAAGAAGTCAATATATATGTATTTACAAGTTTAAGTGTGGAAGAGATATGAGAAGGGTCTGTGAGACTCTAAAGTAAAGAAAGAAAATTAATACAAAGAGCTTTGCCAGTGTGGCTACTCAGTGAAAGAGTCATTCCTGTCAGAGAAGGATCTTATGATCAAAAGACTGTGTGTGATACCTTGCCAGTTTATTTTACCAGTTTCTCTTCCCCATAACAGTTACAGTTAACCAGCAACTCATTTTTGTTCCTAAATCAATAAATCATATTTTGTTTAAGTTTAACCTAGAATTCAGTTCAATCCTACCTCAGGGCCAAATAGAACTTTGAAAGACCAGACCCTGGGTTGCATTACCAACAATAGCTAATGAGAGAAGATTTGGAATTTGTTTAAATTCCTGGTGGCAGCAGAAACTACCCTGTTTGTGAACACCGAGTATAATTTAAAGTGAAAACCAGTCCTCCCCAAATAAGAGGACACCACAGAGCCTTTCAGTAGTTACAGGCTATAGGATTTTGATTGCAGACCATTTGAAAGAATGCAGACTATCTAGCTGTCTATAGTTTGTCCTGAAGTACTAACTTCTACAACTTCTTTTAGAATGGTAGCAATGACTTATGGGCTAAGAAATCTTTGGAACTCTGAGAGAGGGGAGGGGAAAACACATTGCAGTGGGAAAGGTTTTTAAAAAATCTTTTATATCTTATAAAAAAGGGACAAAATGTGTTCCCCCAATTATTTTCCATGTGCCTGGTAGGCTGCTGCCTCCTTGCCTGCCCCCTCCCTTGATTGGTGAACTGTGTAGTTCAGAGCTCTGAGGTAAAACATGCCTGTTTGCATCCACCTCCCTCTAATTGCTCAGCTGTGGATCTCAAAGTTCTGAGGTAAAAACACAGTTAGAAGAGACTGCAGACAGTTGAGGACAGTTACAGAAATCAGCTATTCAAGACTCCTGAATAGACATTTTTCAAAAAAGCCAGCATGGCAATTGAGTTAATGAATGTTTATGGGGATATAGTAAAGGACATCTCTAGGAGCCATTTTGATGGGTGCCTCCCTCATGAACCTGAAGAAATGTCCACCACATCCCCACTCCCTCACATGAACTCCTCCTCACACCTCTCACCTCTTACTGCCCCGAAGAAAGCTTTTGGCAAACGTCGAGCCAGATACACCAATGCTACAAGGAGGAGGCAACTTAGGAATGCGGCAAAGACATTTGCACATAGTACTCCTGCAGTGCACTGAGCTGCACAGGCCAAGTACCAGCAAGATCACCCTGAGTTGCTCAGAACAACACAGTCTCCATATGAGCAAAACAATCCAGAAATACAGGTAGAGAGGCCATCACTTTCGTGGAAGGTGGCAGAAGCTGACTTAGCAGATGACTGCTTCTTAAATGGACAGTTCTATGTTGCCTGCTCCAGACTGAGTTCACCAAGCATCCTGGTCATCCTAGCATCTGAGGGCAGAACCACCATTGTGGTCTACAGAGAGGTCCTTCAGTAGAGAGGGAAAAAAGTACGTATGTCTCACTTCATTTTTTACACTACAATCTTCTCCATTAGAATTCCTACAACAAATGTTACATTTCAGACTTCACATCATCAGTATTATAACTTGATTTACGGAACTTAAATACTGTAGTGAAACATGGGTATTAGGCTAGTAATAAAATAAAATAAATATGAGACCACCATTTAGATGGTATACTTCAATTGCAAATCTACAGTGCACTCTCTCTTTCTCTGTCCCCCTTCCCACCTTCTTTACCTCCTCATTCTTTATTCCTTGTTTCTCATCTAGTTGGTAATAACTTGTTCAGACATTTGGTACGTGGAATCATTCTCTCATACTGTTTGGCTAATTCCTCTTGATACTGTGTATGATTCATCTTCAGTAAACTTTATTTCTGGTTTTTATTCTATTTTGGCGCTGTGCATTATTCTTTACCACTTCCAACCAAAGCTCCCTCTAAGCTGTGGAGTCTTGTGAGCAAAAATTCTACTTTGTGAGCTACTGGCATTAAAGTTGTGAGCAAGCAATTTGGCTACTGCCTAAATTAGGTTGCTCTGGAGTCATCCTTCCTGAGCTAAGACAAAAATGTGTGAGCCGGAGGCTAAAAAATTGTGAGCTAGCTCACACTAACTCAGCTTAGAGGGAACACTGCTTCCAACCTTGCACTTCTTTACCATGTCAAAATGTATTATTGTTGCTGGATTATTGTTCCGTTGTTTTTTGTATTTTGTCTGCTGGGGAAGCATATGAAGGTACTATTCCCCTATGCCATTTTGCTTCAGCTGCCCCTTAGACTCCTAGTCAGCTACTCTGTAAGGTTGGAAAGGAGAGGTAGTTTCTTCACATTGGGTTCCTAAGATTAGTTTGTGAATGTGGGCTCCCTTTGAATAATAGGTGCACCTTCATATGGACACATGTTTAGGCTTTCTGAACACATGCAGCTACAGCCTCTGTTTACTTTTCTTGATCTCACTCCTCCTTGAGCTGGGTTGTCTCTTTGTATTTTTCTGTGGTTTATTTCCAATGCATCAATTTTCTTTCTTCTGGTTGATTTTACTTATTTCTTACAACATTCTCCTGAGCCTGTTTTGTGTAAAACCTTTAATGGCCTTCTGCAAGCTAAGTTACATGTACTGTTTTCTGTTCTTATTCTTCTCAATCTGTCATCAGCTATTTGATAGTCTCTGCTGATTAGCCCTGTTTGCTCTTTAGAATTTGGTAGTTTAGAATTTGGTAGTTCTAGTCTCTGGGATGTGGAGTGGTATAGTATAGCCCAAACTCTTCAGATCTTGGAAGCTAAGCAGGGTTGGTACTTGGATGGGAGACCACCAGGGAAGACTTTGCAGAGGAAGGCAATGGAAAACCACCTCTGCTTAATGACTTGCCTTGAAAACTCTATGGGTTCTCCATAAGTAGGCTGTGACATTATACACAATCACCATTCTGGTCTCATTTGGTTCCCTTCATATCAAACTGCTCTTTTAAAGTTTCTGTCTGTGTTTATCTTTCTTCTCAGTTTCTTCTTTATTTCAGTGTCTCTCAAGGCTCTGTTCTTAGTGCCTTTAAAAAAAATTGACACCATACTTCTTGGCAATCTGATTTCTTATTTAGCGAGCAATATCACTGTCATGTTGATAATATCAAGAACTATTCTTTTTAACCAGCAGCTCTTCCACTTTCTGAAGAAAACTTGGATATCGCTTGTTGCTCTTACTACATTGTCCGTTGCCATTTTTAAAGATGTTTACTTTTAGAAAGTTTGCCAAAGTCCCGAAAACGTGCTTCAACGCTTAACTGCCTCCTGGAATCTCTCCGTACAGCCCATTGTCGCTTTTAAACATGCCCCCCTTTCTTCTAGCTCTGTAACGCTTATAAACAGTTCTTAATGGAGGAGAGTCCCCTCTCCACCCTTGCTTTTCCCCGGGGGGGGGGCTTTCGCTTTGTTGTTTTGTTTCAACTTTACTCACTCTTCATAAGTAGATCAAGTAGATCTCACCAACAGATATGCTTATTTGCCACTCGACCTACTCTCGCTTGATTTGGGGTGTGCCAGGGGGCTGCCGGAACACAGCAGAGAGACCGTTGGATCAAAGGGACGCCTCAATTTACCAACAGCGTGCTGGGAAAGAGACAACCCTTAGTGTTCCATGGCTGGAGACCCTTCACAAGGATCCCTGGGGGGCGCAGACATTTGCACCCCCTCTCTAACTGCTGGTTTGCAAGCCACCTCCCTGGGAGATTCCAGGAGACACAGCCGCCATCAGCTCACCAAAACCCCGCTTTCTCTGACCTCTCTCGTTAGGTGAAATTGTCTTCTGAGGTGAGTTATGGCGCCTGCTGCTTCTGGCAACGCAGCCAGTCCCTAGGGAGTCATTCTGAGTGACAGATCAGGCAGCAAACTGATTTTGCCAAGCATAGAACATTGCCAGACCACTACCCTTTTATATAATAGGACAGGATTCTTCTTTCTCCTTTATAGTTCATGTTCCAAGCCCTAGTCTTCATGTCCCTGCCGGCAGAAATGAAACAGGTAGCAACCAGAGATAGGTCTTTTTCAGTGGTGCACCTTTGGAACCTTTGGAACGCTGTCACACTTGAGACTTGCCTGACACCTACCTAATTTAGTGTCCTTTAGGTTCCAGGCCAAAATGTTTCATTTTACCCAGGTTTTTAACTGAAGGTTCCTTCTTTTCTAACTGTTTTAAACTAAAGGACTTGTACAGCCTGAGGGCTATTTCACGGACATTATCTTGTTTTATATATTTTATTGTATTTATATATCTAAAATATTTTCATGTTGCCTTTCCACCCAATGAGAGTCCACAAGGTAATGAACATAAAAATTAAAACATTTGAACAATCTCTCCTTATACATAATTGTATTTTTGTCTGGCAACATTCTATGCACTCCAAAATCAGTTGGCTTCATGATGTGTCAGTCACAAGGTGTCTCTATCCACTGGCTGTGTTGCCTGAGTTCTCTCCCACCCACTGCAGACTAGGCCACTCTTCTCTGATTGGGCCAGCATTTCAAGGTCATTTACATATGGAAGCTGATTGGGCTTCACTCCATTCCGCACCACAAACTCCCCCCCCCCGTGAGATGGAACTCTCAGTTGCATATGTGACCTAGTGTATTCTGAGGTAAGATATGTCCTCACAACACATCACTTCCCCTTCAAAAGAAACAAACCCAATAATACAACCAAGTCACACCACGAAAAAGACAGATCAAACCACAAGCAGAATACCACAAGGCAAAAAATGATAGAAAAAGGTGCCAGCAGTCACCCCATTACTGCCACAGATATGTACCTGAGAGCGCTTCAGAGGATGGTGTGCAGGTCCCAGATTCATGTTATAAAAGCTACCTGGGAGATTATGGACCTTAGCATACCTTACAGGGTTGTTGTGCGGATCATCCTGGGGAGAGGAGAATGATGTCAGCTGCTTTGGTTCCCCCTGCAGGGAAAGACTGCCCTTTCCCTAGGCAGAGGCTGCGGGGGTGGGGGGATGTAAACCTGAAGACAGGCAGGCAGATAAAGGTAGGCTGATGGTTGCCTGGAAAGGACATAGGGTTGCCAACTCCAGGTTGGAAACTTCCAGGATATTTTAGGGATGAAGCCTGCTGAGGGTGGGGCCTGAGGAGAAGGAAGAGGGGGACCTCAGAAAGATACAATGCCATAGACCCTACCCTCCAAACAAGCTGTTGCCAATCTCCAGGTGACAGCTGGAGAGCTCTTAAAGCCCTGGTGCTAATTCAAAGTGCTGGGTATGTGTTGCATTCTGGCAGGTGATGCTGTGAGTGTAGAAAATGAATTATCGACAGAGTAGTGTTTTGGAAAATCTTTAGGAACTGTTTGGTCCATTTACCATGGGGCATCCATCCAGAGCCTCTGGCATTTTCTCACTCTGCTGGCATCAAAACCAATTTAAGGCAAACAGCAGGAACCTCCCTATGGAAGCTGCCTGGGTGATTTTGGACCAGCCCCAGACTTTCTGCCTAACTTACCTCACAGAGTTACTGTACAGATCACAAAGTGGAAGAGGAGAATGAAGTAAGCTGCTTTACTACCCACTAATGAGAAAGACAGAACTTTGCCTAGGAAGAGGCTGCTGAGAGGGGAGGAGATAAAGTTGCCAACTTTAGGTATGGAAATTCCTGGAGATTTGAGGGAAGGAGTCTGGAGAGGGTGGGGTTTGAGAAGGGGGTGGGACCTCAGATAGGTACAGTGCCATAGACGCCACGCTCCCAACTAGCCATTTCCTACTGGGGAACCATTGTTGCCAATCTCCAGGTGGGGGCTGGAGATCACTTAGAAATACAACTGCTATCCAGGAGGGAGGGGGGAGGAGATGGAAAACCAAAGTCAGAAGGGAAGATAAAGGTAGGTTGATGGTTGGCTGGGAAGGAGATAGGTTTGCCAACTCCAGGTTGGAAAATTCATGGAGATTTGACAGGTGGAGCCTGGAAAAGGTGGGGTTTCAGGAGGGGTGGGACCTCAGACAGGTACAATGCCATAGACTCCACCCTCCAAACCAGCCATTTCCTCCTGGGGAACCATTTTTGCAAATCTCCAGGGGAGGGCTGGAGATCACTCAGAATTACAACTGCTCTTCAGATGGTAGAGATACGTTCCCCTGGAGAAAAAGGTAAGCTCTGTGTCATTATACCCTGCTGAGGTCACAGAAAATTGATGCTGAGTGTCCAAGGACAGGGCACCCGCCCAGAGCCTCTTTCTAGAGCGCGTTGTATTTATTTCTACAATGGGCCTTATTCCTTTTTAAAGATACACTTAAAATTATAAACTAATTCAATTAAAAACAAAAAAGCAGACAACACCAGAAGGAGGGTCAGTAACTGCTATTGGGGGTATGCCAGATAAAACAAAAAAGTCCTCACCTGTTGGCGAAAGTCACCAATAGAGGAAGGGAGACAGTTTTTAGGCTGTTGATTGTAATTTATGGTGATTTATGCCCTGGTTAATTTTTATGGCTTGCTTTAATATTTAAAACATAATTCTATTTTTAATGATTTTACTGTATTGTTTTTATTTTGTGAGCCACCTCGAGCCACATATATCTAAATGATATCTCACTTTGTCTCATAAATATTGTAACATTTTGTTTATTTGGTTTTTCTATATCTCAGTTTAAACCTGTTATCTCTGTTATTTCAGTCTTCCCCCCTACTTTCCTCTACTTTTTACCCATATTTCCCTTGTCCAAATGTGTAATGTTACATAGGCGCTCTTTCCAAAACTCATTATCTTTGGGGACCTCTTTTTCCCTCCTCAACATTTCCATAGTCATCAGCATGGTCTTTTTTTGCCACTGTGGCTAAGTGGCTCAAGTGCAGAATTTGAATGACATTTCTGCTTAGTCATGCTCTGTTTGGTTACGTATTGTCCCCTCTCCACAATATACCATCAATAAAATGGGCAGAACTGATTAACTTAAGGGAGTTGTTGTAGAGAAAACATGTCAATGATCAAGAGATGTGTGAGGGGAAATTTGCATGTATCCAGCAAGGCTCTGTTCCTTCTCCCCACTGAAAATCACTTTTTTTCTCTGCTGCATTGTAATGTAAGCTAAATAATGTAATGTAAGCTAAATAAAACTGGGGTTTTATTTCCAAGCTCTTGATTCCTTGCTTTTGAGCAGCAAGCCAAGCCAGAGGACTGAAGGTATGTTAAAAGTCAACATCTGTCCATATTTAATTGAATGCTATGACCAGGTGTCTCATACAGGGAATCTAAGTGGGGGTGATGGGCAAGCCATCTTCAGGCTGCTTTTCTTCCTGTTGAAGGGAAGAATAAACTGCCAGAAACACTGCCAGTAGAGGAGGACAATAAATCAATTTAATGCTGAGCTATGATAGAGATTTGGAAAAGGAAGAAATCTGGGGATCCAGCTGCAAGTTTAAATAGTTTGCAGTTTCAATGAGGTAATGTGGTAAAAATGTACCTCTGAAATAAAGTCTGGGATTATTCCTTGCAACAACTTTCATCTGCTGCTCTGTTTAATAAACTGTTCAGTGTACCAACACTTTGCTGGAGATTGGTATTCTTATGCTTCGTACTAATTATCCTCAAACAGCACAAAACCCAGTGGGGTCTGAAATTTTGCTCCAAGACCATACAGATCCCCTAAATGACAGGGAGATAGATGGAGTCAGTAGAAGCAGGAGAAAGTTTCTATTTGGCAGAGTCATGCTTTGTTTTGGTCAGGAAAACAGCAAAGGAAGACAGAAAAGCTCCAAGCCAAAAAAATTGGGGGTAGAATTGTGACTGGAAGCTGATACGTATGACTGCACATACAAACACCTGCTTCTGTTATCATCTCTAGGCTTGTGGAAATAATTGCCCAGCCGGTGCTTCATGAGTAATATTTCATTCACCCCTCACCTCTCTCTCTCTCTCTTAGTGGTATTTTTGCATTTGTGTCTGCATGCGCGCGTGCCCATGCCTGGAAGTCATGGCAACCTTTACTTGGGTATGGAGGGCATTCAGAGAGGTGGCTTAATAGCCTGCCTCTGCCCCCTGACCCTGGTATTCTTTGGAGGTCTCCCATTCAAATACTTGCCAGAGTTGGCCCTGCTTAGCTTTTGGGATCTGATGAGATTGGGCTTGCCTGGGTTATCCAGGTAAGGCAACCCTCACCTTTCTCAAACTGGAAGAGTATGGTACATCAGTTCTGGATGTATTCTCTTTCCTAGTTCTTGTTCTGTGGGCAGTTTGCACAAGGAAGAAAAAGCAGCAAATGCAAATTTTAGCCACACTTCCAAGCACCCACACTTTGCATGCAAACACCTTTTATTAGGTTACATGCATGACACAAGCTTTCCTATTACCTTTCTGTATTCTTCAGTGTAAAGGAGATTCTGTTGTACAATTGCTTTCCACTTCCTGGATTCCTGTCAAACCCTTTAGACTCCTTTTTGCTAGGAAACCTGTTGCTGCACAGTGACTTAACTGGTAACTTAATCAGTTCCTTCTGTGCATGCGGGATAAGGAAAATGAACCTGACTTTGCTGGGCATAATATGGATTTATCAGGGTGTTTGTCTCAAGTTGAAGTAGTTTCCTTTGTCTCAAGTTGAAGTAGTTTCCTTAAGATTATTTCATGCACATACTTCTTTTGGGCAAAATCTCTCTCTTCCTTGAGAAGATGTGCATATGAGAATAGAATATGTGAAAGTGATGAACATATGTTTTTGTACCATAGAAAGATGTAAGATTGGCCTCAGCTTCCTCTTCAGTGATGAATTTGGGTTTTCTGCCACATAATCTGTGCACTGGCCTGAATGGTTATTTGGAAGCAAAGAAGAGCTGGTGTCTGAAGAAAAATAGAATTACAGAATTACAGAGGTGGAAGGGGCCATGCAGGTCATCTATTCCAACCCCCTGCTGCTTATATAATCTTCTTGATAAGTGAGATTTTATTTCACATAATTCCACCCTACTCTTAGCTCTAAGCAAAACATTCGGAGGGTAGCCCCTATTCTTAAAGGCACAGAGGAGTTGTCCAGAATCCTGTGCACACTTTCCCTAATTGAATTTCTCTTTATTCTTAATAATTCTCTTTATTCCTATATTTTTTGTAGATTATATAAGCAAAATGTTTTAGAATACCATCCCTCCTTCCAGCTTACCCACCTCTTTTAACCAATTCTGGAAATACAAAATTGTAAGATAGGATTTCGTGTACTGCTGTAAGTAGTTTCAGAATATGGCCACTCCAGAGTGTCATTACATACTTAGAGTGGAATCCTGATTGCTAACCACCACAATACTGTAGAAGCTTCATCAACAGAAAGAACATGTCAGTGGGGTGACTGGATCTGGAAAACTGGTCTAAGGAGATTTGTTAAATTATCTTTTGAGTATGTATGTATGTTCTGACAGCTGGGAAAATGGTAAATCTGTTATAAATAATAGGTATGACATAGAAATATACTTTCAATTTCACAGCTAAAAGAGTACCAGCTATCTGAAGAAGCAGGAAGCGAACACGACACTGAAGCCAGCCGTGCATAGCTGCTACTTCTACAACGTGGAATTTTTGTTTTCCTGTGGAACTCCTGAAACATCTTATACAAAAGATTAGTGAACTTTACTTGGACTCTGTCTTTTGTATTAAGTACTGTTGGATCCTAACCCTTTAAGAAATCATAAGAGTGTTTGAATTTGACAAATATTTGAACTGTTAAGAATTGTTAAAATTGTTTTGAATAATATATTCTTTCCATTTCTGTTTGTAAGTAATACACAGAGTGTTTGTGTTTTGAAACAACCTCCAGATGGTGGCTAGAGATCTCCTGGGATTACAACTGATCTTCAGGCAAAAGAGATCAGTTCACCTGGAGAAAATGGCTGATTTGGAAGGTGGACTGTATGGCATTACACCCCAGTGAAGTCCCTCCCCTCCCCTCCCCAAACCCCACCCTCCTCAGGCTCCACCCCCAAAATTCCCAGGTATTTCCCAGCCAGGAGTGAGCAAGCCTAAATCTGCTTCATGTGAGGAACTGAATCTGGAATCCACTCCCCTTCCTAGCTTGGGGTTGTTTATTGAGTCAATTTCATGGAAGTCTTTTTTTTTTTTTTGGCTGTGTGTGGTGTTTAGAAGCAAACATTGCTTTGTGAATTGGGCCTTTCATTTCTAGCACCTTTCCCACATCCAATGGAGGATAGTACATTTTGAACAATGTTGTGTTATTCAAGTGTGCTAGGATGCAATATTAATAAACTCCACAAATTACTTTAAGGGTGTTTGGTCACAAAACAATTCACAGCCTAACCCATTTGCCTTTCATTAAGCAAACATAAGGGTTCCCATTCTCTTAAAAGCAGCTGTGATTAATCAAGTTGTTTATAATGTGCTTATTTGCTGATTGGGAGGTCAAGCATGTTTGACATTCCTAACACTCACTTCACTTGGATCTCTGCTTTCCATTGGACCCATCTCTCATTTCCCCCTGCACCCAGAAACCACATCTACATTTTCTAGTGAAATGTTTACAGCTCGGAAGTCACTGAGATAATTTTAAACATCTGCCTTACCTCCAATGAATGATTTAAATTGTTTAAGTTAAAAAAGGACACATGCTGGCCTTTTAGAAAACTTCCCTTTCTGTTTGACATGTTTGAGATTCACAAAGTGTACACAGCTTACTTTAAACATCTCTAGATAGACCAACAGCAATTAATTCAGGGATCCTGTGAAAGTAAACAGTACAGCACCTGTCACTAGGGATGGGCATGAACCAGCTCACAAACTAATGTTTGTCATGAATTTTGGGCAGTTCATGGTTTGCGAAGTGAAATTTGTGGCAGTGTGACAAGCATGAACATTCCACAAACTTTCACGAACATCATGGTGGTTGGTGGTGGTTCATGAATGGATAAGTTTCCAGACAGACTATCTTTGCTCAATTAAAATATCCACAAAACCTCAAAGGAAAAGGGGGCAGAATTCTCCAGCCTTGGAAACACCAGTAGGGCCCTCCAAAGCTTCAGTACAACCAAAGGGGAGAAATATACAACCCTGCATGAAAAAGGTAGCTATTAAGCCCGGGCTTCTCTAGGTGAGGGCAGAGGGTTGGGTTGCTCCAGGGCTTGATTTCTTCTGAGAAACAGCTGACACAGCCTCAGAACACTGTGTGGGAAGGGGGTTTGGAATCACCTGATTCCTCTTTTCTCACTCATGGACTATCCTTTGAGATCCTTCTTTCTGGAATCTATGGGCATGAATAGCATCACAGGCTCTTCCTGCCTGGCCAGTCGATCTGCTTCCCTTTAAATCCAGTGGCCCCAGCCCAGTTTCTGCCTCTTAACCCAATCCCTGCTCTTTCTCATAGGAGGGAAGCCAATGGGCC
>NW_015160876.1:432156-463638 GCF_001447785.1 Gekko japonicus
GTATAATAACAGTTTGGTCCCTTTAAGATATTCCTTCACCTTTTTAGCTTTCAAAATCCCATATCCTTACAAACGTAGACATAGTATTTTATATTTTTCTTAGCTTTACAGTGCCAGTATGTTTTCACCTTACTCTATGTAACTCCATCTTTTCTCTCACAATAGTAAATCATTACATCTTCTCTAGGAGATCAGCCCATTACTATTATTATTTTTTTCTCCCTGTAAAGCCCACTCTAAACCTTCAGTTAGAGCATTACAGATATCCCAAACCTGTTGTTTCAAATAGACCAACCATTACTTTAACTTTCACTAATCAATTGGAACAATAAAAAATAGTCAATATTTATAACTACAGATTATATTCTTAGTCAATCATTTTGCAAGTGTCAGTATAAGTTCAAAGAAAAAAAAGAATAAAGATATAGTATGGAGACATGTATTTCTTAACATTTAAAGTTCCCCTTTGAATAAAACTTTATCTCATTGACCAGTTAAGCTATGCAAGCAGATGATGTATTATGTATAAATTCAGGGTAAAGAAAGAGAAAGGAAGAAGGTGAGGCAAAAAATAAAAAATAAACCAGTATTCTTAGCAGTTAGATTTCCACTTTGTCTCCTTGATCAGTTAAAACATGCAAACAGTCAAGATATATTGTTACAGATACTTATGAAATATAAGTTTCTTTTGTTTTCTCTGCAAATGTCTCCCCAAAATGGTTAGTATTATATGCCTCCGATCTTTGAAGGTCTTCTCTTTAATCTTGCTTGTGAAATAACTCATGAAGGGCTGTCTCTCCAACTCGACCAGTGCTGTCTTATATCCTAAGTTGCAGCTGAATAAATCTCTCATTCTGAGTGTTGAGTGTTCAAACAGTTCCAGCCGGACTTCGCTTTGTAAAGTATATGACGTCATCTGTGCTTGTTCGTCTTGCACTTCAAGAGACATGATTTCTTCTTCTCTTTCAAAGATTTCTTCCATAGCTTCCATAGCTTGGTAGACAGAAGCCTTAATCCTTTTTTCCAATTGTAACTTAAAGAGATCCCAATATTTTCCCCAGTCGTCTAGCTGCTGTAGTATGTGTCCAAAGAGATTTTCCTTCTCTATCTCATTTAAAAAGGCCATCACGCTCCTGAACAGGGCCTGCCTGGATCCTGATTCCAGAGCCTGCCCATGGCTCCTCCTCCCATCTGTTACCTTAGTGTTGGGCGGGGTAGGTAGCTCATCCACCCCTACTGCCCTTCCCTGCCCTGATGCCTTGGGCCAGGCAATGAGGATGCTGGGCCTGTCACTCTCTCCCCTTTCCTGCCCCTTGACCCTCTGGTCACACTCTGCT
Source organism: Gekko japonicus (assembly GCF_001447785.1). Classification (NCBI taxonomy): domain Eukaryota; kingdom Metazoa; phylum Chordata; class Lepidosauria; order Squamata; family Gekkonidae; genus Gekko; species Gekko japonicus. The sequence goes on from NW_015160876.1 coordinate 433,494, forward strand.
CTTGGATTGGTCCCTTCTGTCAGTGATGGCCTCCAACACATTGTCTCCCTGGCTCCATGGTGATTGCACATCTCATCCTCGCCCTTGATGTCTCCAACTTCTTTTGTGCCTCAAGAGGTGAGTGGGGGTGTCATCTCAGACACCACGACTTCTGTGAGCCCCTAAGACAAGGCTGAGGGTGCCGGGTCCGTGGCAACCCCAGGACAGTAACCAAAAAGCTTGGAACAAAGGAAAAAAGTAAAAAATAACTATGTACATAGTGCAAATGTACAAAATATCGCATATAATTTAATAATACATTTGGACAGGGCCTTTTCTCAAGAGGGAAATGAAGTATTCAGTCTGTATACTGAAAACTCATGAACTTTTAAACATTTTAAAAAGTATTTTGTCAAAGAGGTTCCCGAACTCCATTTCAGTGCGTTCCCCGAGAAAAAAGCCCTGCATTCAGAAGTGCTGAAATATAATTTAAAAACTACAATCCTATGTTTCCCTCATCTGACCAGGCAGCTGACCTTGTGGTGCAGCCAGCTGGGAACTGGCTCAGGCCTCCAGGACTCCCAGTCTGAGTTCTGCTATGCCTGATCTCTGCTACCAAATAGTGTGAGAACTGCTCAATGGCCCTTCAGGTTACTGCAAACCCTCTGTGTGTGAACTGATTGTTCTGAGAGGTGTCCTCAGATGATTTACATTGAATGAGGGATCCTCCTTCAGATGGGTTTTTGTTTACATTAATTTTGGATTCAGTCTACCTTCAGAAATCTTCGGCTGAGTTTCTCAGTAGCTCCAAGCACCCTGTCCTGTTAATCTCAACAATTATATATTTTACTAGCCTGCTACCCGTGCTTCACTATGGTATTTAAGTTCCATAAATCCAGTTATAATACTGATGATGTGAAATTTGAAATGTGACATTTGTTGTAGGAATTCTAATGTAGAAAATCGTAGTGTAAGAAATGAAGCGAGACATATGTACTTCCCCCCCCCTCTACTGAAGGACCTCTCTCTAGACCATATTGGTGGTTCTGCCCTCAGGTGCTAGAATCACCAGGCTGCTTGATGAGCTCACTCTGGAGCAGGCCACAAAAACTGTCCATTTAAGAAGCAGTCATCTGTTAAGTCAACTCCTGCTACATTCCACGAATGGCTTCTCTACTTGTGTTCCTGGACTGTTTTGCTCATATGGAGACTGTGTTCTGAGCACCTAAGGGTGATCTTGCTGGTACTTGGCCTGTGCAGCTCAGTGCACTGCAGAAGTACTATATGCAAATGTCTTTGCCACATTCCCAAGTTGCCTCCTCCTTGTAGCATTGGTGTATCTGACTTGCCGTTTGCCAGGAACTTTCTTGGGGGCAGTAAGAGGTGAGAGGTGTAAGGGGGAGTTCATGTGAGGGTGATGTGGTGGACATTTCTTCAGGTTCATGAGGGAGGCACACATCAAAATGGCTCCTAGAAATGTCCTTTACTATCTCCCTATAAATATTCATACCCTGGCCCTGCTCCTACACCTGACAAACACCGGCCTTTCTGGTGTTGGGGGGGTAAAGTGTATTGGGTTAGACGCATGTAGAAACCACTAATACGGATGTAGTGATCAGCATGGTTTACTGGTACACAACAAAGACAAAGACTACTGGCCCGCTGGCCAACTATATACATACCTAGGGACACTCCCCTAGGTCCCATTGGTGGGTTTAAATCTCCCGCCACGGTCCTATTGGTTCCCCAGTGGAGAGACTAGGAGCCTAGTCCCCATTGTTTTTACAGAGTCAAGCTCTGGGGTATTCGCTGGCCCCTGGTGGCGGTCAGCGGACATAACATCGGGATTGTATTTAAAGGCATTGGGGAGGCTGGGCCAGCAGCAGGGCTAAGGCAATCCTGCTGAGCAAACCTCCCCAGCGGCTGTAAGTATCCCACTTCCTCTCCTACACCTGACAGGCAGTTGCCTGTCCAGTGTAGGACAGGGAGGGGGGAGGAGTATTAGAAGCCACTGTGGAGGCAGGGCTGGCAGGATCACTAAGGCATTACAGCTGGGGCAGGCTCCCTCGTGGCTTTAAGCACCCTGCAACTGCTGTTGCACCTGGCAGACAACCACCTGTTATGTTTAGGAGGTTGGGTGGAGTGTGTTGGAAGCCATCCCACCTCATCTCCTACACCTGACAGGCAGCTGCGTGTCCAGTGGGGGTGGGGGAGGAATATTAGAAGCCACTGTAAAGGTGGGGCTGCACCTGACAGACAACCGCCTGTTAGATTTAGGAGGTCGCAAGAGTGTGTTGAAAGACATCAGGGAGGCTGGGCCAGCAGCTTTGCTTCACCTTATAGGTGGTTCTTGGCCACTCCTGATTTCCTCAACTGTCATTAGCTCTCTGCAGTCCCCTGTAACTGTTGGTTTTTTTTTTACCTCAGGACACTGAGCTCTGCAACTGACCAATCAGAGAGTAGGGGGTGCAGAGAGGCAGCTGCCTGGCAGCCGCATAGGAATCAATAGGGGGAGCACATTTTCCCCCTTTTGACCCATTTAGAGGTTGAATTTCTAAAAATCCCTTCTTAGCGAGCATCTATGCCATGGTAGGAGCGCTCTCCCCAAATTTGGTGTCTCTAGGTTCAGTGGTTTGGCCTGGGCATTGATTTTAGGGTGAGGGGGCTTTCTTTTATATACATAGATGGTGTAGGCTATTTTGCATTGTTGGACATCCACTGAACAATGTTTGACTTGGCAGCATCTCCAGGTCTCATGCTTGGCTTCTCCAGATTTTTCATCATTAGCAGCCAGAGAAAGCTAAGCAGGCTCTGGCTGCATCTGCTAATGACTTGCAGCAAGCAGCACAGGGTTAACAGAGAGGTCCTCTGGGCTATTCATGTTACACATGAGGGTTTTTTTGCAGTTGTATAAGAATCATACTCTTCAGACTGTATCTGGACATCAAAATAAAACAAGAAGTCTTGGTGACACCTTAAAGACATTTTACTCCAGCACAAGCATTCACGAAGTGGAGCTAGCTTTTTCTGATGCTATGACTGGTTCTTTACTAAGCAGATATTTTATGTTGGAGGTATGGAGAGGGCCTCCTCTCATTTACTTAGGAGTGTGTGCTTATAATAAATCTCATAGAAATGGATCATTACTCAGAGGCTTGCTATATTATCCTTCCCCTATGAGCCTATTGAGAACAGAAGACTCAGAAAGGTTTGTTCCTTGTCCTGTGTATGCACATATGCTGTGGCAGTGGAGGCCCAGGTTTAGGATGGAGTACTCCTCTCTAGTGTCAGGTGAAGTTAATCTCCTGCAGATGTTTGCAGTTCTAATGAAGATCAGAGCATCGGAGTAATACTGTGTGGCACTAATAACCTTAACTGTATAGATCCACTGCAAACCTAGCTTACCTTTAAATCATCAGATACTTTCATATCACCTTATATCCATATAGATATTTGATACCGAAAGGCACCTGAAATGCTGGATTCCTCCCCCCCAGCAAAAAGAGCTATATTTCCAAGGTATTAGGCCACTGACACCTAGGAAGGTTCTGACAAGAACTGACCTTTCAATTTATTGAGATGAATTTTCTACCTGCTAGAATGCTGGGGTTGCCAACATCTAGATGATGGCTGGAGATCTCGTGGAATTACAACTGATCTCTAGGCAACAGAGATCAGTTCACGTGGAGAAAATGACCCCTTTGGAAGGTGGACTCTATGGCATTATACCCCATTGAAGACCCTGCCCTCCCCAAGCCCCGCCTACCTCAGGCTTCACCCCCAAAATCTCTAGGTATTTCCCAATGCAGAGCTAGGAACCATACTGAATAGAAAAGATTTGAGCAAGGAACACAACGCAGTATCAGTGGTGGTGTGGGTACATGTAAGTCTGAAAATGTTGCACTGAGAATGTTACTCAGCTGCTGCTATTAGAGGTGGCACTAAGTGGCAGAGGAAACAGGGTAGGGCAGGCCTGCATGATACAGGCTCCTTGCCTGGAGAGTACCTAACAAAATCCAATGAGACCAGATACTGTCATTAGCACAAACCGCTTCTGGGTGCTGCTAGGAGAGGTATCCAATTAAATACCCAATATTGACACCTTTGGTATTAAACCTAGGGTGTGAGACCTAGAGATCTCCTGGAATTACAACTGATCTTCAGACCATAGAGAAAATGGCTGATTTGGAGGAAGGTCTCTATGGCATTATATCCCACTAAGGTCACTCCCCTCCCCAGGCTCTTCTCCGAAATCTTCAGGAATTTCCCAAACTGAAGTTTGCAATCCTAAAAACTGAAGTGATTGCCAGCTATTCCGTTTTCCAGGAGCACTTTGAAAAAGTACATTCCATATACACATTTATGCATCCCTTCAAAAAGCCTTTTCCTGTGAATGGATCAGGTCAGAAGCTGCTTGAGATTGACTAGTGTCAAATGGGGTCAGGGAAAGCAGCTGAAATTAAGAAAAAAGAGATTCCCCCCCTACAGAATGGCTGCCTGCCATCACATCTGTCCAGTTATCATGATATCACTGCTGAGCTAATGGCACACCAGCAGCAAGAGGGAAGCTGCTTCCAGTCCATGCTCAGCCTAAATTGGTATCTAACCTAACATTTATATGCTATGTGGCAGCTATTAATCTTTCTTCCAGGATCTCAGTAGAATGAATAGAGGAAAGAACTCATAACAGAGGGACTCAAAACCCGCTTGTTGGTTTGCTTCAGGGCAACTGAAGAAGAAGAAGAGATTGGATGTATACCCTGCCTTTCACTATCTGAAAGAATCATGGGCTCCAGTCACACGGGCTGGATATCGCGGGGAGAGGCGTGGCTAATTGCCCTGGAGGAAACTAACGTGTGGCTGCCCGAGCACACGTCTTGGTCGAGGTCCCGTGGTTAGGGGGGAGATGCCAACCAGACGGGTATCCTGCGGTGCAACACAGAAGCCGTGCCGCGCGATCACACTAGCAATCACTTTTTGTGTGCATGCGCTGTTGGGTGCTGTTGCGCAACCTGCGGAGACGGGCGCCGGATGCCACGTAAGTCCACCGGAAACGTGATCAGACACCCACCCTTGGCCCGCGGTTTCCGGAAACTAGTACCTCGTAAGTACTAGTTTTTTAATCCGCACCTTCGGCGGGGAGCCACGGGAGCACTGCGCTTCCCAGATGTTGGGGTGTGATCATGCCCGGAAAATCCGCAGGACTCCCGTACCTCTCCTGCGGCAACTTTGCTGTGTGACCGGGGCCTCAGAGTGGCTTACAATCTGCTTTCCCTTCCCTTCTCCACAACAGACACCCTGTAAGGTAGTGGGGATGAGAGGGCTCTCTTGAGAACTGCTCTGGAGAGAACAGCTCCGAGAGAACTTGTGACTGACCCAAGGTCACACCAACAGCTGCATGTAGAGGAGTGGGGAATCAAACCTGGCTCTCCCAGATTAGAGTCCATGCTCCTAACCACTACATCAAACTGGATGTTGCTTAACCTTCAGGCACATTTACAAAATGCTGCATTTCAGAGACTGGAATTCCAAGGCATTCAGCAGAAAATTAACCTTGGAAGGACTCATTCCTTTCTGCAGCTTTTACTGGGCCCTTCATTTAGCTATCATGGCAGGAAGGCTGGATTGTGTCTCATCTCCAGTATGTTATCTGGGAAGAACATAATGGGGGGGGGGGAAATCCCACTAGGATTGTGGTTGCCTGTCCAGTTCTTGGCAGGAATAACAAATTGAGGTTGCTTGCTTCTGGTCCTGCCAGACTTCTCTTTCATTAGCAAAACTGTAGGCCCTGAAAAAGGGAAAAGAGAGAGAAAGAGAGAGAGGGAGAGAGGGAGGGAGGGAGGGAGGGAGGGAGGGAGAGAGAACTCTTTATATCCCTTGCATATTCTACTTTGAGCTGCCAGAAGAAGACAGGGCATCAATTACAATGCGCTTTGTGGCTTGGGCCATCTCTGGTCAGCTTTTTACAGCTCCAAGATTAGCTTTAAATTGCCTCAGGGGAATGCATTTTTGTTTGCTTGATTCTGGATTGTCTTGGTTTATTCCTATTGAGTTTCCTGAAGAGAGCAAAACTACCAGAGGCTTTTGTCTTTGGTACAGAGATTTCTCCTCTTCTCAGTAAAATGATTTCCCCAGAATCAGGGCGCTAGCTAGAGTAAAATATTGGGATTGAAATAAAAGATCCCTTTCTTTGTTTTTCACATACATTAAGAAACTGTAATCAACTTCACAATTCATATATCCAAACCAGGTTCTCTGAACACAAGCAACAGCAGAAGAAAACTATTGATGGCCTTTGAAAATCCTGCAGCTCCTAATGCAAAATCTACTTTCCTTTTGACTTTCCCCGTCCCTTTTCTGCTATCAAGTACATATTTATCTCACTATACCTTCAAAGACCTCAGTGCAGTTTTACATAGTTCTGTTTTCCCCTGTTTGATCCTTACAACAATCCTGTAAGGTAGGCCAGGCTGAAAGAGAGTGTCTGGTACAAAGTCACCTAGTCTGATTCATGGTTGAGGAAAGATTTGAACACTGAATGTCTGCAGCATTAGTTCAGCCCACTAATCACACTGGCATATCCAAGGTGCTTTATGTTATATGTTTGCAAAAGGAGAGAGGCTTAATCACAGAATAACAATTAACAAACGACCATTGAATTCAGAAGCATTGATTGCTGAGGAAATCATGGTGTGGCCAAATGCCTGCCTAGTGCTGTTTGCAACCAATGCATGTTGTAATCACAAAGTCCCCTCCCCCCCAATTTGGAATAAAGAGTCAGACACAAATAGCTTGGATAAATCTAAGGGCCACTTTATTTGACATTTAAACTGTTTTGAACAGCAAGGGCCAAACTAAGCTGCAGCACGGTCAAGGCCAGGAGTCACCCCCTGACCCCTCCCCTGCCATATGATGGGCAAGCACCTTGCCCCTTTCCTGAGCCAACTTGATGTGGCTCACACCCGGCCAGCACAGCAAGCAGGCCGTGCCCTGGAGCTCCATCCACCAAGATGCACAACTTAAATGGAGGATTAATCCAGGTAGTCCTGAAACGGTAATCCACATTTCTCACCCTGGGTCGCACAATCCAAAGGCTGATCTTGTCAGACCCCTAGCCCACAAAATGGGGGTGCTAACTGGTGCTCCCCTAGCCTCATATCAACCACCCAACACAATCCTGCCAATTTAAAAGTGACCAGCCTATTTAAATGGTGCCACCCTGTGCCAATTCCACAATCCACAGATCAACATTGCAGGGTAAGTGAAAAAACACCCCTGGTTGACACTCACCTGGTTGACAGTGGGCTCCTGGCCCACGTCTGGTAGACCAAACTATCCCTGGGTGTTGTGCATGTACAGACTGACCTGCCAGGCTCTGTGCATCATCTTCAGCAGCCACCAATTCCGGTTCAGTTTTCTGGTTCTGAGAAGATGATTCACAAGCACCATCATCAACCACATCTGAAGACACACCACTTTTGCCCCCACTCCCAGGTGGAGTGGAAGACTTGCCCTCTAGTAGAGATAATCTGGTTGATACATCAGCCTGAAACCTAGTCTTGGGTGCCAGCCTGATCTGCTTCCTCCTCCTATCTCCCCTGTCAGGTGGTAGGTCAAGAGGGTAAAGCCAGAGGCCTTTTCAAGAGCCCTCAGTCTCTTTAAAATAGCCTCCTGGACCATGTTTTCCTTTTCATACTTAGATGAGGACAGGGTAGGGGCTAGGTGCTTAAGAGGGGCCTCTGGCACCGGCTGCTTTCCTTTGCATGGTCCAGAGCCATTCTAAGAGCCATCCTCGTGAAGAATAAATGCCAGTCACACAAAATGGCTGCCCGGGAAACATTTAAGATGGCCAACATACTTCACAAAATGGCTGCCGATATGAGCCACCAATAGGCCAGACATGCCTACAGGCCCAGACCTGATTGGCAATTCCAAAGAGGCTTAGGCCCTCCAAACCCCTGGGGGCCCTGCCGTTCAATGAAACCTGCAGATGCATCAGGCCCTGTGGCTGGTACTCATGGGTTGATCACCTCAGCAGGCCCCAGACCATGTTAAGAGAGCCATTAAGTTAAGGGAATCCCCCCTTGGGTCTGCTAAGGTGCCTGAAGATTGAGAAGGTGAGGCAGAAGCCCCAGACACAGCCAGGGCTAAGGGAACCTGTTACCACCATGGCCAACCATGCAAGGGAGAAGGAAATGGGGCCATTAAGCTAAAGGCTTCAAGGAAAGGTGTGCCAGAAGGCCCAGCCACAGCCAATGCAACCTGCCCCCATCGGGGTGGACACTGACCATGCAGACAAGAAAGGGAAAAGGGGCCCAGGGACGAGCCTGCCGATATCGTAGTGGCCATGTGCTGCCCCTTCCAACTGCCTCTCAAATCAGGAGTCATTGCCACTGTATTCCACAAAGTCCCCGAAGTGCTCAGCCTATGCAGGCCAAGGCAGGCCCAGCAGAGGGAGCAAGCCCAAAGCTCCTCTTCCTCCGAGTGATGGGTGAAGACTGGAGTGGGCAGGTGCAAAGCCAGCAATGCACTAGTTAGCCTCCACCCCCGCCATACCCAGATACATAGCACCAGGGCTCTGATCTTTCTCCATTTAGGGAGGCAAAGGTGGCTCCTGGCCACAGGGCCATACGGCCAGCCACCAGATGGAACCAAGTTCCTTCCAGAAAATTTCACTAGCTCTTGGGCTCTTGGTATGATTTGAGGGTACAGTAATACAACAACCTTGCCGAAGCTAAATGGGTCTGGATTTGGATCAGTGCTTGGCTGGGTTTCCTCCTGGAAACCTCATGTTAACCACTCCAAATTCCAGGATGAAAGAAAGGTGGGATGTAAATGTAGTAATCAAAATAAATTATAAAAGCACAAAACATTTAGGATTAAATCAGTGATCTGTGTAAGGATGAGATGTATGTGCTAAATTACCTTACTATCTGCAAATTCACAGACAAAATTACCTGAAAGGAGGAGGTAGAATCATAGACACTGGATTGGAAGGGGTCACACAGGCCATCTAGTCCAAATCCCTGCTCAGTGTAGAATCATCCTAGAGCATCCCTAACAAGTCTTTGTCCAGCTGCTGCTTAAAGACTACCATTGTTGTCTGTTCCTGTCATATTCCCCTTCCTATGACAGGAAGGATCTAAGAGAACACCACCTGTGCCCCCATTCCCTTCAGCTTTCTCAGGTAGATTGCTTTGATAAGATGGCCTTGTTTGTTTGATATTATACCAGATATAAATCTCCAAGCATAAATCTCATTTCTTCAAAAAATACTTGGCAGTGGAAAATACCAGTGGCTTGGATCCAATGAAGCATTTCAGTGGGTGGAAGATTTCCACCAACAAAACAATTTTTTCTCATCTCCCCTCTTTCTCTGCATCACAAAAGCCCCCCTGAAAAGCTGTTCCTGGAGCCTTCTTTCCTCAACAGACAGTATTTGGGGTTTGCTGAGCAGCGGGGGGATGCAAGAAAGCCACATTGCACGGGTGGAAATTCTTCCAACTGTGGAAATGCTCCATTGGATCTAGACTAGGGTTGTGCACAGGGGGGGAAAAATGGCCCAATTCAGATTCGGCAGAATATGGGGGCATGGTATTTGGCCCGCCGAATAACTCCCAAATACCACTATCAGCAATGCAAGCCGATTTGGGAGGTATTTGGCCAGCTGAATATTGGGCCGCCATTATACCCTATGGAGAAATCTCATACGATATATTTGGTGGCCTGGGGGGAGGCGGTTTTAGGGAGAGGCTCCAAATTCATAGGTTAGCTGCTGGAGTCTCTCCCCAAAATAGCCACTAAGTCCAAAAAACATTGGACCAAGAGGTCCAATTCTACGGGTCCCCAAACAGGTTGTCCACATCCCCTCCATTATTTTCTATGGTGGGGGGAAAGTTCAGTTTTTCCCACGGTGATGTTAGTGGCTTGGGGTGAGGGGTGAGGGAGAGGCTTCAGATTTGCAGGGTAGCTTCTGGAGCCTCTCCCCACAAACCCCCAATTCCCAAAGAAATTGTACCAGTAGTTCCAATTCTATGGGCATCCAAACAGGTTGCCCACATTCCCTCCACTGTTTCCAATGGGGAAACCCAGCCAGCAGACACTCAACAAGGCAGGCAAGCAGGCACCCAGCAGTCAGATTCTCCCAGAGAATCTCATGGAAAGTGAACTGTTGGAAGGTGCTTGTTTGCCGGGAAAGCAAGTGGCACACTCCAGAACAAGTGGCACTGTGGCAGTGCAAGTGTACCACAGTGCCACACAGAAACCCAACAAGACCAACAGGAACAACATTTATACAGCCCCTGCCCTGTATAAATCGATGGTGCAACCTCATTGGAATACTAGTGGCCACTTACCACACAGCTCAAAAAGGATTTATAGCATTGGGAAAAGTGCAGAAAAGGGCAACCAGAATGATAAAAGGTTTGGAAAACTTTCCCTGTGAAGACAGGTTAAGGCGTTTGGGGCTCTTTAACTTGGAGAAACAATGACTGAGGGGTGACATGATAGAGATTTACAAGATTATGCATGGGAAGGAGCAGGTAGAGAAAGAAGTCCTTTTCTCCCTTTCTCACAATACAAGAACTTGTGGGCACTCAATGAAATTACTGAGCAGTTGGGTTAGAAGTGAACAGGTCAAAGGAAGTACTTCTTCACCCAAAGAGTGATTAACACATGGAATTTAGTACCACAGGAGCTGGTGGTGGCTACAAGCACGGACGGCTTCAAGAGGGAGTTAGATAAACACATGGAGGCTACAGCAGAGGCCTATCTGTGGCTATCAGCCACAAGGCATAGATAGGAATTCCTGGTCTCTGGGGCAAGTGATGCTCTGGTGCTTGGAGGGGGTGAGACAGTGGGAGGGCTACTAGTGTCGTGGCCCCACTGATTGAACTCCTGATGGCACCTGGTATTTTTGGCCACTGTGTGACAGAGTGCTGGACTGGATGGGCCATTGGCCTGATCCAACATTGGCTTATCTTATGTTTTTATGTAACATCAGAGAATGGGGGCCTTTCTGAAAGGGCAGCACAACCAGTATATTGAATGCAGTAGTGCCAGCCTGGTGACAGAATCCTGTGCCTGCCACTGCCTGCTTGCCAACCTGTATAGCATTACTACATTCAGAAGGTTCAAGACAGGCATCCCCCCCCCCCAGACCTGGGAAAATGGGAAAGGAAGGATAGACCTTATCTAACCTCTCTCCTCCCTGACACCCCCCCAGATGGACTGCAGAATGGATTGCTTGAAAGTTTCCTAAGGATACACAGCATGTGGCATGCTCAAAGTCAAGAAGGTGCTTTCTCTGGCTCAACCTCTTCCAGACTGCGCAGCAAGAGACATTCTCACATTAATGTTTCCTTCCTGCATTTTCTCTCCTGTCACTATCCCTTTGATTTGTAGAATGGAGATCTTAGGGAAACAACTTCCTCTCACCTCTCCCACACCTGCCTCCAGCCTTAGCCAGTACTCCTCTATCCTATCTCTCATCTTTCCTATCCAGATTGTAGTTCTAGCACAATAAAGAGACTGATATTAGTCTGTTAAACTTGAAACAGGGCTCTGTAGTACATTTGTGGCACTCAGAGCCTACCTACCTTGGTTGGATCCTCCCCAACTACTTCCTCACTTCCAAGAAGCTGAACCCAGTGCTATTGTGGGACATGCCAGGTCTATGGGACTGAGTATCCCCTCCCCTTTACCCCTTGTCAAGTAGTCCTGAGAAGGACCGCTTGTCTGACCAATGGTCCACTGGGCAGTGTGGACGGGGGATCCTGGGACTGCCTACTTGAGGGATGTTCTAGCTCTTTAGCATGACCCAGGGTGTACCACAGGGAGGCGAGCTAGAGTAGCACCACAAAAAAGACTCAAATTCTGGGTAGTGGTATTTTGTGGGACTGCTGCCCAGTCAGTCCACAAGCATACCCTTATCCACTGAGTCAAGACAGGGAAGGAAGGCCTCAGAAAATGAGAGGGAGGGGTGTTGCTGTTTGTCCACCCTGATCCTCCTCTCTGTGCAGCCAACGCACCAGCTGTCATTGTCCCATTTGGGGAACCTTAGCCTAGGTGCAGCTGCCCCTCATCATGGGCCCTCCCTTACCCACCACCAGTGTTCCCTCTAAGCTTAGCTGATTTGGTTTGAGCCAGCTCACAGGTTTTTAGCCTTCAGTTCACACATTTTTGTCTTAGCTCAGGAAGAATGGTTCCAGAGCAAACTAATTTATGCAGTAGCCAAATCACCTGCCTGTTCACAACTTTAATGCCAGTAGCTCAAAGTCTTAGCTCAGGAAGGATGGTTCCAGAGCAAACAAATTCATGCAGTAGCCAAATCACCTGCCTGCTCACAACTTTAATGCTGGTAGCTCACAAAGTAGAATTTTTACTCACAGCTTCGAGGGAGCATTGCCCAATGCCCACCAACCACCCCTGCAAAGAAAAATGTCAATTTCTGTGGCACTCTTGTGGGTTTTTCTGGTTTTTGAATTGTGTTCTAGCTAGAGTGAAAACTGCTTTTCAGCATTCAGGGGGTTTTTTGGGGGGGTGGATGGATGGTACCCATAGTGAACCTACCTACATCACCCAGTGCCACACAGCTACTGGGGTTCTATGGAGGTGTTCTGGAGAGGGTGGCCTGGGTAAAAGAATGCCAGGGGGAGTTGATGGGGCATCTATCTGCCAATCAGAATGGTTTGGGGAATGCGTCTCTCTGTGGTCTCTCTCTCTCTCCTTTTAATTTTGGAAACAGCTTTTCTCCCCAAATTTCCCAGCACAGACTGAGAGGGGATGCAGGCACAAAAAGACTGTGCTCACCTCAGTCACCCTCAAGGTCCAGGTCCAGGAAAGCTGAACAGTGGCAAGTTGACCTTGAGGAAGACCAACTGCTCCACTGTCCAGGGGTTCAGGCGAGAGCGATGTGGGCTGACCCGCTCGGTGATACTGCCCTTGATGTGCAGGTCACACATGGTCACCAACATGTATGCCTTCTGCTTGGTGAAGGCGAGCTGAAAGCATGCCCCAGCGGCAGCAACTCTCTCCCCCCAAAGAAGCTCCACCTGGTGGTGCTTCCTCAGGTGGTTCCACATCCCGGCAGGCATGAAATGGTGCAGGTCCTTTCCATGGCTGATCCGGGCCCTACACAGCTGGCATTGTGCATAGTGTGGCTCCTCCGACAGCCAGATGTACTTTCAGATGTCAGAGGCGAAGTGGGACCCATGCTGACCAGCAGCTTTGGTCACCACTTGAGCCTCCTCCTGTGAGGAGCTTGGGGCAGACACACCGTGTCTTGGGGGGACACGAGGAGGGGGCTGCCTGGGAGGAGGGGGTTGAGATGGGCACACACTGGGTGTGTGTCTCTGCCATCTCTTCCTCCTCCACCCCCTCCAGCCTCCCCTCTTGTCCCTCCCCAGAAGGCCTGCTGGAGCCTAGAGGGACCAGAGCAGTGGGCTTGTGGAAGCCACCCAACTCCTCCTCCAGTCTCTCCATAGCTGAGTTTGTGGGGTGATCTCTGGTAACGGGCCATCCCCAGAGATTGACCCCACAGACAGTTCTTGCTGCCCCTGCTCCTACCACTGAGCCTCAGCAGCAACAGCTTGAGGAGGGACTGCCTGAGCAGCAGAACCCTGCCCACTGCCAGCACCCTCAGGCACCTCTGCTCAGGCCACTCTAGGAGCCTCCTCCAGGAAGAGAGCCATGCATGGCTTCTTTGTGGCACCACTCTGGTGAGAGCTTGGAGTGGTGCCAGGAGGCTGTGGAGTGGCCCTGCGCTGAGGTAGGGGGAAAACCGCAGTCCTTCCCCTCCCCCTCTTCTCCATTTCTCTTGTCTTCTGCTTTGCCTTGCCCCAGGGCACCTCTGTGTTCCTTCCCTGCCACTCATTGTGTCACCCTGGGCCAAACTCTGACTAATCTGACTCTAGGTAGGGTTTTTAGGCACCTCAGTTACTAACTGCACTGACACCTGAACCTGACAGAGCCTGATACCTTTTGAGAACCCCCCCCCCAAATATCTACTTTGATTTTCAAAGGATCCTAAGCGATTCTTTCCTCAGGTTTTTTTTTTCTTTTATTTTGGTACTGGACTGGTTTAAAACTTGGTGATCCTGCTTCTCCCTAGCTGAAGGTTTTATAAAGCTATCCTAGAGATGGAAACAACCCTTTTTAGAAGTGCTGGGGTCTCTTTAAAACTTCTCCTGGCTAATCTACTAGGACAAACCTGATTTCCAAGGAAGGAAATGCAGGTGTTTGTGTGAGAAACCAAAAGCCTGGGAGAACATCTCTGCCTTACAGGCTTTTCGGATTGCATTAAGTACTGATGTCATGTGGTAGAGAGTTTCACCAGGTCAGAGGACAGTCTTTGGGGCCAGGGATCACCAGTAGATTGTTTCCAACAGAGCATAATGCTCTTCTGGGGACATAACAAAGGAGGCAGTCATGAAGATACGCAGGTCCCAGTCCACTCATTGTCTTGAAGGTCATTACCAAAACCTTGAACCTGATTTGGTACTTCACTGGGAGCCAGTGTAGCTGGTGCAGCACAGGTTGAATGTGTGCCATCCGTGGTGTTCCCACCAGAACTTGCACTGCCGCATTCTGGATCAGTTGGTGCTTCTGAGTCAGCTTCCCCGTGTTGACTGTTCTTGCCACGACAGCCACCCCCTCTCCAAGGTTCCACATAATATTTTTGTTGACAAATTGGTAAAATGTGGTTTTGATCCTGTGACTGTTAGGTGGATCTGTAACAGGTTGACAGATCACACCCAAAGAATGCTTATTAATAGTTCCTCATCCTCTTAGAGAGGAATGACTAGTGGAGTGCCTCAAGGATCTGCCCTGGGGCCTGTTTTGTTTAACATCTTTATAAAGAATTTGGATGAAGGAATAAAGGGAATGCTTATTAAATTTGCTGATGATACTAAATTGGGAGGCATAGCAAATATGGTAGAAGACAGAGTCAGGATACAAAATGATCTTGACAGGTTGGAAAACTGGGCTAAAACAAATAAAATGAATTTCAATGGGGATAAATGTAAAGTTCTGCATTTAGGTAGAAAAAATCAAATGCATAATTATAGGTTGGGGGAGACTTGTCTTGGCAGTAGTATGTGCAAAAAGGATCTAGGGGTCTTAGTAGACCATACACGGAACATGAGTCAGCAGTGTGATGCAGTAGCTAAAAAGGCAATGCAATTTTGGGCTGTATCAACAGATGTATAGTGTCCAGATCACATGAAGTGATGGTACCACTTTAATCTGTTCTGGTTAGATCTCACCTAGAGTATTGTGTTCCGCTTTGGTCACCACAGTTTAAGAAGGATATAGACAAGTTGGAATGTGTCCAAACGAGCTGCATAGAATCTATCAGAATAGGTTTTTGTGAGTTTCAGTTCCAATCTGAGAGGTGGAGAGCCATTGTCAGCTTATTTAAGAAGAAGGCTTTTAGCCAGATAGAAAAGAAGATTGAAATATTACTCCTATAATCTACTGGAGAGCAACTGAGCCAACAACGTGAGATAGAGAGCATTTGACAGCCAATTTGAAATTAGAATGCTTCTAGCCAGATTAAAAATTGGACTAGTTGCTACTGTTAAGAAATTAATTAACTGGCTTGCTCCTAGTACAAATACTTGAAATGGAATTGGAAGTAAGTTTAAAATTGTTGAAGTTAAAAAGTAATAATATTTAAAAAATTATAAATTAGAACAAAACTATTTTCCATTCAGCTTCATGTTTCTTTCTATTCTAAATAATCATGTTTGTTTTAGGATAATTTGAAAAAGAAGTTAAGCTGCAATAATTTGAAGAAAGTAAAAAAGAAGTTAATGCTGCTACTATTTGAAGGAAGCAAAAGAAGTAGCTAAACTGTATCAAGAGGCTGACACTTTCTAACATTAACAGGACTACTCCTGAGGAAGATTGTTGAAATTGGTATAAAACCGGGTGCTCATAGAGGATGTTGGACTTTTTCTTGAATATGTTAGAATCTCCTGAGCTATATTGCAAAAGTTTTTATTGATGTTCATAAGAATTAAATGTTATTGTCAATTTCATCACAGTGTTTTTTTGTGTTGATGTATTTCCTGTACTGTGATCCCTTCTTTGGTTTCACAGAGGAGTAGCAGCTGTAAAACACCATTGGGCTTTCTGCTCTAGGTCTTTTATTTGGGGCCAGACAGTTCACTAAATCAGAGCACTTAGTAGCTACTCCTGGCTTGGGCCAGGGACCCCTAACAGAGTTGGAGTCCAAGAACGGTCTGAGATCTACAGGCTTACTGCCACCACTCTAAAACTGCCAAGCACACTTCAGTCTCCTAGAAGGCAATCTGACAAGCCTCCAAGGTCTAAGTCCCCAAGAAGGTAATCCAAGCCCATCTGTAGACACACAAAGTCGTCCACACAAATGAAGTTACCTGCTAACTTCCAGGGTCGCCTGAGGCCCTGAAAAATGGCTGAGTCAGCCCGGGGAATATCAGAATGTCCCCCCTTCACCCACTCCTTTGAACCAGCCAGGAGCAGCAATGACACAGTTCCGCTCAGCTGTACAGCAGCGTCCAACAGCAACACAGGTCCTCCCAACCCAAGTCCGTCTGTCCCAGCTAGCAGCTTGGGCTCCTGGTCTACTGGACAGGCCTTGCTGCAGCCATGCCTCCTGCCAGCTCTCCAGGGTCTGTAAGCTCATGACAGAGGTGGAGGATGCCGTGGTGAAGCTGAGAAATGCTGCAGCAGCAAGCCTGACTTGAGGCCCCTTGCACGTCTTTGGTGCCGGGTTTAGAGTGTTTAAGCCTACTCAGTCTGGAGGAAGTTGACAGATTGCTCGTATCTGTGCTCCCAACCACATGCGACCTTGATCCGTGCCCCTCCTGGCTCATTAAAGCAGGCCTCAAGGGGTTCCGAGGTGCCCTGCGGGAGATTGTCAACAAGTCCCTCTTGGAGGGACGGTTCCCCGGGGCACTCAAGGAAGCAATGGTCCGCCCTCTCTTGAAAAAACTATCTCTGGACCCGGCTGAATTGGCCAACTATTGGCCGGTGTCCAATTTGCTCTATTTGGGCAAACTTATTGAGAGGGCGGTGGCATTACAGCTACAGGGCTTTCTGGATCATGCTTCTGTCCTCGATCCCTTCCAGTCCGGCTTCCACCCGGGTCATGGGATGGAGACGGTGCTGGTCGCTCTGACTGACGACCTATGTAGGCATCTGGATCAAGGTGGTGTGGCGGCACTGTTCTTGTTAGATATGTCGGCCGCATTTGACACAGTCGACCACCAGCTGCTGGCCCATTATCTCACCAACGTGGGGATTTAGGGGCTCATTTCTCCAAGGTCGGGGACAAAGGGTGGCAATAGGGGATCAGCAGTCCCAGAGACGGCCTCTTGAGTGTGGGGTGCCTCAGGGGGCAGTGCTGTCCCCGATGTTGTTTAACATCTATATGCACCCCCTTGCCCAGATTGCCCGGAGTTGTGCACTTGGGTGCCATCAATATGCAGATGACACCCAGCTCTATCTGATGTTGGGCATCCAGTTGAACTCCGCCCTGGATGGCCTCTATTGGGCATTGCAGGATGTGGCTGGTTAGCTCTTACTGAGCCAGCTGAAACAAAACCCGGCAAAGATGGAGGTCCTGGGTCTGAGTCAGATCGGTTCAGGGTTGGGGCTCCCTCTCCCGACCTTTGATGGGGTGCATTTGGTGCCAGCGTCGGAGGTTAGGAGTTTGGGTGTGCTCCTGGACTCCTCTTTAATGATGGAGGCCCAGGTGGCAGCCACTGCCAAGTTGTCCTTTTTGCCATCTTCGGCTGGCTCGGCAGTTGGTCCCTTTCCTAGACTGTGATGACCTGGCCACAGTGATCCATGTGACGGTCACCTTGAGTCTAGACTACTGTAACGCTCTCTACATGGGGCTGCCTTTGTCACAAATTTTGAAGCTGTAGCTAGTGCAGAATGCTGCAGCCAGGCTGTTGATGGGCCTCTCTAGAGGGGATCACATCCGGCCTGTGCTGAAAGCGCTGCACTGCCTGCCAATGGCGTACCGGATCCACTTCAAAGTGCTGGTTATTACCTGTAAAGTCCTACATGGCCAGGGTCCTGCTTACCTAAGGGACCGCCTTTCCCCACATGTTCCCCCAAGAGCACTATGATCGGGGAGTCAAAATCACCTGGTAATTCCAGGCCCCAGGAATATAAAATTTGCTGTTACCAGGGCCAGGGCGTCTTCAGTGGCGGCTCCTACCGGGTGGAATGAGCCCCCAGAGGAGATCCAAGCTCTGCGAGACCTTGTACAGTTCTGCAGGGCCTGTAAGACAGAGCTCTTCCACCAGGCTTTTGAGTAGGAGCCGCCGCTACCACTATTCCATCACTGTTATCTTCCATCACCACACCTCTACCACCACTTGTGTGGGCATCATCGAGGTGCGAGAAGTTCCTGGATGAATATGGGATGACAATGTTGCTGGGATGTATGTTGTTGGTCTGGTATTTATAACTCCAGAACCCCATCTTGAAATTAATGATCTATGTAACCTTTAGAGCACCGACACTTTAGTGTATTGTATTGTATTGTTTTATTCTGTTTTTACTGTTTTAACTTTGGCATTCATGCCTCGTTGTTAGCCGCCCTGAACCTTTGGGGAGGGCGGGATATAAACCCCAGAATAAATAAATAAATGTCTGGTCTGTCTGACAGAACTCACAGAGAAACTTGCTGCATGTTCTCGTTCTCTTCCCGGTCTTGCATGTAGTCCACCACCAGCTCAAAAGGGATCCCCAAGTCCCTCAATTCTCACAAGGGTGAACTTGCTTGCTGCCCATTAAACCAGTGATTGTTTATTAAGTTCCCAGGCAGGGGCTCCATTTCAGAGTTCTGCACTGGTCGCCATTTTCTCTTGTGGGAAATACAGGTGGTGGTATACAATAGTTGGGTTTTCCCCTCCCCCCTTTTATATGGGAATGTACTAAAATGCTTCCTCACTTGTAGTCCAAAGGGTACCATCCATAATTCTACAACTATGTTCTTCAATAATGTATAGACAATTCTTTGCCCTACATAGGTTCTTACATTACCCTGTGACTGGGGAGCTGCCACTGTCCAAGTAATGTCAAAGAATCTGTGGGTCATGCGGAAGGAGATAATGTAGTGGTTGATTCCCCAAGCTCTTTAGGGGAGGAACCATGTGATAGTTCTGTATATAACCTGGTGGTGAAGGAAGGAGCAGTATCACAGCAACAGCCATGTCATGATTTTGTCACTCTGGTAATGTAAGAATGTGTTCTTACACATTCCGTAGTTCTGATAAGAGCTGTCCTTGAAAAAGAGCAGTTTCTGTCAGAGCTCTCTCAGCCCCACCTACCTCACAGGGTGTCTGTTGTGGGGAGGGGAAGGGAAAGGAGTTTGTAAGCCGCTCTGAGACACCTTCGGGCTGTGAAGGGCGGGGCATAAATCCAATCTCTTCTTCTCTTCTTCTTAAAAGGCTTTTTGGAAAACATTCCTTGATGAAATCCTGGACATCATTCTCCACATTTTAGTGCTTATGTAGTATTTGTCATGCACAAATGCTTCTGGTAAATACTTTGTAAAGAAAGAGTTTTCCCATTCTATTCTTCAGGGAAAATAATACAGAGATTTATTTAAAAGGGTGGGCTGGTTAGATCTTTATTAAATATTGACAGAGGAGCCCACAAGGTTAATTCTTTTTTATCCCCACTCCACTTAAGGTGTGCTTGTTTACAAATGGAGGGATCAGGTCCCTGGAGGCTGCTCTTTGTAAAGGATACAAGGCTTTGTCATGAGATTTCACAGAATTTAGGGCAGCTTATTTACACTTGTGACTTACTTCCCAGGAACTAAATTTTTACAGCTGTACATCAGTAAATTAATACCATTGTCAACTTCATCATTGAATTCTACTGAGAAATGGACAGTTTGTCAAACTCGCATTCCATTTTATTGCTCGCGTGCCATAAAAGTCAGGAGAGGCATTGGGACAGTGTGAATTCTAAACGCTTTCACTTTCAGATGCTTTGAAGTAGATAATAGATTAGCTTGTCTGGGAACATCCTACAGGCCTTGAGTCTTAGCTTACACTGCCTGGCTTTTGTCTACATGATGGGGGGATGTCACCAAGGTGGGAACACAGAGCCGTTGGTTTGGGCGGATGGAATACCTGGGGGTGATTGACTGATAACCTTTTAGGGTCCCTGTTTAAACCTTGTATATCTATTGCTTTCACACCTCTATTTTCAGATGTAACACAGTCTACGTACAGGCTGGATCCTATCAATGTCTCAATAAACTTTTCATTCTTCTGAATGACTGTTGTTGGGAACTGATTTCTCGAAGAGCCTGACAAAGTGTAACTCATTTTCCCCCAACCCTTTGCACCACTGGCATGATGAGCAAAGGAAACGAGGAAGTCCCCACTACCTCCAGTGATGGGGCAATGCCGTTGACCACAGTGGCCCCAGTGACCACGATGGAATCAAAAGACCTGGGGTGAGACCCAGAGATTTGTGGGCCTCGATCTCCAGCTGGGCTGAACCCCAACCCAGTTGGGTGCTGACCCCCAACCTGCAGTTTGACCACTTCTCGTACGGCGGGGAGTGAGACCGTAGATGGTATGGGTGATCATTCCAAGACAACCCTGCACACCTCCTCATCACAGAGGAGATGGACCTAGAAAGCATCTGCTGGGAGTTTCAGGGCAAGACCAAAGAACTGCAGTGTGAGATGCATAACATGAATGCTGGAGATGCTGGGGGTCATCATGGAAGCCATTCAGCAAGTGTTCTGGAACTGTGACCGGGCTTGGGATGGAGAAGGAGAGGGAGGTGCACCAGCCCAGCCACCCCCCACCAGCACCCCAGGGGTCACCAGTCAGACCCACTGGTCCAGCTGGGCCAGCCAGACTGGAGAGACAGCCCACAGGACCTGAGAGACCCCAGGACACAATGGAAGCTACGTTTGACGGCACCCCTGAAAAACTGGCGTTCTTTCTCCTACAAGTGTGCAAGTTCCTGAGGGACTGGGGTCCAACTTTTGCATCAGACAAGCACCAAGAAGATTACATCAGTTCACACCTGCAAGACTGGGCCACAGATTGGTTCATGGGGCTCCACAACATCTGATGCCCAGAGTTCCAAGGTGTGAATGCCTTCATGTGGACCCTCTGATGGCAGTACGAGGACCTGCTGGAGCTGGAGAGGGCACACACCTGCCTGCAGGCCCTGCACCAAGGGGCTTGCACAGTGCAAGAGTACTCTGATGAGTTCAAAATACACATGGACAAGCTGCAGGGCTGGCCGGAAGAAGTCCTCATCAAGTTCTACTGGGCTGGCCTGAACCTCATGATCCTGGATCGGGCCCTAGTGCAAGGCAACCTGCTGACCCTCAACAGGTGGATTCAGGTGGTGTGTGAAGTGGAGAACCAAGCCACCCTCTTGCAGATGTACCAGCCCAGAGGCAGCCCCAAGACCCCAGGGTCAGAACAGTGAGGCCCACACTCCAAGCCACAGGAGGCTGTGAGGGATCAAAGGATGAGGCAAGGGCTGTGCCTGAGATGTGGAGACCCTGGGCATTTCTTGGCCAACTGCCCCCTTGAAAAAGGACCCAGAGAAGGAAAGCCGGCAGAAAGGAAGGACGAAAGAAAGAAAGAAAGAAAGAAAGAAAGAAAGAAAGAAAGAAAGAAAGAAGATCAAGCAACTGTGGACCCAGATGAAGACCCCGAAGGCTCTCCAAGTGAGTGAAAGGGGGGATCAAGATGGCACCTTCTCCAGCAGAGATGAACCCTCACCAGTGGTGGGAAAAGGCTGAGACCTGCTGTGAAGGGCGCAACCCGGCAGGTCCAAAAATCGAAGGCGCCTAGCTCGGTGAGAAACCCCCCCCCATTTTATGTGACTGTAGTAAACCCCAAACTAGGTACCCAGATTTGGATGCAGGCCTTAATTGACTCAGGGTGTGCTCAGGACTTGATTAGCCCTGCTTTAGTCACCAGGTCGGGAGACCCTGTTCACGTACTCCTGGAGCCCCTAGTGTCCACCCAGATGTATGGGTCCCCTATGGAAGAACCCTGCAAATACCAGACTGTACCATTGGTGATGGGGATGGGAGCCCACTGGAAGCAACACCCCTTCATTATCAACCCCCCTGCCAAATTTTCAATGGTACTGGACAACCCCTGGCTCCGAGACCATGACCCGTATATCCAGTAGAGCAGGGGAGCCCTGCATTTCCCCAACCCCTGATGCAAGGGATGTGAGTTGAGGGCAGAGTGGAGGGAGGCACCAGCATCTACCCCAGAGCATGTATGCCTGGTGGAAGGGGAACTTGACCTGATTCCTCCTGAGTACTGGGACTTGGCTCAAGGGTTGAAGGGATGAATTACCCCCTCACTGCAAAACTGACTGTGCTAAAGAAATACTGCTGGGGCCCAAGATGCCCAAAGAAAACTTGTATGTCATAAGCCCAGCCAAAAAAGGAGGAGCTGCGTAGGTTTGTGGACAAAACTTAATCAATGAAGTGTTGCACAAGCATTTGTACAAAGGGTTCCTGGTTTATCTTGATGATATCCTATTCTATTCACAAGATAAGGAATCACACGTGGCTTTAGTGTGAGACATGCTAGAGACTCTGTACTACCACTGGCTATTTGCCACTTTCTCGAAATGCAAGTTCCATAAAGATGAACTGGAGTTCTTGGGGTACCAGATTTCAGGGAAGGTGCTGGGAATGGACCCCAATGAGGTGTGAGATGTGTTGGGCTGGGAGCCCCCTCACACCTGGTGCCAACTACAATCTTTTCTCTGCTTTGCCAACTTCTACCAGACGTTCATCCCCAATTTTGCTCAGGCAGCCCTACCCGTTACAGACTTACTGAAAATGAAAGGGAAGGGGCCTGAGGGCAATAAACCAAGTGCCAAGTTAGACTGGACCATGGAATGCAGAAGGCATTTGATAAACTTAAAGAACTGTTCACCTCTGAACCTATCTTGCATCACCCCGATGAAACAAAGCCTTTCATAGTCCAAGTAGATGCCTTGGGTGTGACCATGGGGGGGGCATCCTGCAAAGGGAGGAGGACAGAAATCACACCCGTTAGCTTACATGTCAAAAAAATTCTCCTCCGCTGAGAGAAACTGGGCAGTTTGGGACAAAGAGGTGGCTGCCATCAAGCTCACCTTCACCACTTGGAGGCATTGGTTGGAGGGGGCCAGGGTGCTGTTCAAAGTATGGACTGGCCATAAAAATTTAGAAGCCCAGCACACACCCAGATGGTTGAGTGCTAAAGACCTCAGGTGGGTGGAGTTCTCTAAGTTTCATTTCACTCTCCAACACCTCCCCGGAAAGTCCAACTTCTTGGCTGATGTGTTGTCCTGTCTTCCTCAACATGCAAGCCAACGGGAGGAGGTAGTGGACATGATGTTCACACCTACCCAACAGGGCGGTGCTGTAGTTATGTGCAGCCAAGCCAAACAGGAAACCCCTCCTGAGGGGGATACCGATCCCTGGATATCCAAATTCAAGATGGCTTTTTCTAATGAGGACAGGGGTGATATCCAATATGATGGCTCAGTAGTGCAACAGGACAATGGGTGTTGGTACCGAGAAGAAATACTATTTGTGCCCAAAGTGCTGAGGGGGGAGATTCTGGCTTACAGGCATGAAAATAAACTCGTGGGGCACTTTGGGTACCTGAAAACCCTGCACCTCCTTCAGAAAAGATTTTGGTGGCACCGCATGAGAGTGGATATTTCCCGATGTGTAAGCTCCTGCCAAATATGCTTAATGGGGAAGAAGAGAGTGGGGAAACCACCTGCTACATTAAAGCCCCTCAAGACCCCTGACAGGCCTTGGGCTGCTATTTCAATGGATTTTATAACTGATTTGCCACCTAGCAAGGGGAAGACTGTCATATGAGTGGTCGTGGACTTATTCTCAAAACAAGCGCACTTCATTCCATGCAAGCAACTGCCCACCACTAAAACCCTGGTCAATTTTTTCATGCAGCAGGTCATGAGGCTGCACTCCCTTCCCCGCAAGATTATATCTGACCAGGGGTCACAATTTGTGGTAAAATTGTGGAAGGAACTGATGGTTTTCTTGGGGATCAAGCAGGGTCTGAGCAGCGTTTATCACCCCGAGACTGATGGGCAAACAGAGCAGGTGAATGAGGTAGTGGAACAATTTCTCAGATGTTTCAGTAACTACTGACAAGATGACTGGGCAGACCACCTCTATGCAGAGTATATAATAATTCCATCCATAGTGCTACTGGACTTTCACCTTTTATGGCTGTGCATGGCTTTGAAGGAGCCCCCTTCCCCATTGTGGCCTCTTTAAACCCCGGATTGGGTGATTTGCATACATGGTGGATCGACCTGAGAGACCAATGGTCCATTATACAAAAGACATTGACTAAGGCTAAAGAGGATTGCAAAAAAGAAGAAGAAGAAGAAGAAGCCGACAAGGGGAGAGCTCCCAAGTGGGACTTGAATCTGGGTGACTCTTTGTACCTCTCCACCAAGCACCGGAAGGGGCTCCAGCCAGGGGAAAATCTGGGGTGGAAATACATTGGCCCTTTCAAGAAGGAGGAGGAGGAGGAGGAGGAGGAGGAGGAGGAGGAGAGTGGATTTCCCTTCACTACATAAAGGAGTCTCAGAGCAGCTTACAAACTCCTTTCCCTTCCCCTCCTCACAACAGACACCCTGTGAGGTAGGTGGGACTGAGAGAGCTTTTGACAGAAACTGCTTTTTCAAGAACAGCTGTGCCAGAACTATGGCTGGCCCAAGGTCATCCAGCAGGTGTAAGTGAAGGAGTGGGGAATCGACCTTCAGGTTAAAAAAAAAAGACCTTAAATCTGCCCCCTTAAATCCTTCCCAGATGTTAAGGAATGTGGAGTGGAATTTTTCCTCTCACTTTCCTGTTGTGAGCGGCGAGGAAGAGATTAGGAAGTTAAGGCACTAAAAATACATACAGGGGCAAAAGACTCCACTGAAACCTTCTCTTTGTTACTATTAAAAGGATTATAATTCTAAAGATCTGAGGAGTATTTGTCTTATGGAGAAAGAAAAGGACTTTTGGAATTAAAATGGCTAATGCATCAGTGCCTTATTAACTATGCAACCCCTTTGAGACTTTAGATTACAAGACTGTGGATTTTGCAGTTTGGAACTAAAAGACAACATGATGCTTCTCCCAATTACAATAAAAGAGGAAGACCATCTGGGCAAGTGTGACTTTATACAATCTTTACAATCCTTCTGGGATCAAGTGAAACAGCAATTGGTAGAAAAGCTGACTGAAGCTATTCAACACGTCTTTGAAAAAACTTTTAGTAATAATGAAGAAGAACAGATCATGTTACCAGATGCAGCAAAAGAGCAGACGTCATTCATAAAACAGAACTTTGACAAAGATGCTTCTTTGAAGGATTTGATCCCCGCAAAGAAAGAAATATTAAACCGTTACATAAACCAATAAAAAAATATAGAAGCAATGGGCTTGATGATTTTTTACAAAAATAAATATTGGGGGGGGGGGGAGATATGTATGGTGGTCCTTAAAAGAAATGTGTGGAGAAAGCAGAAAAAAATGAAAAACTATAAGTAAATGTTATAAACAAGGTCTACTTAGCCTGATGCAACCCATTCCGAGCATATGTATTGGTTAAATGGATTTATGGTAAAATACAAAATTATAACATATTTCTGGACATGTGATCTAAATTTATATGAGCTAATTAAGTTGAAACACGCTATAACATAGAATATTAGTAAAATTTAAAGATGTGATAAACATATATTATGGTGATTTAAAATTGTATTATTGATAACATGAAAACCAATAGTGTGGAAATTATGAAGTACATTATGTATGCATGAGATAGTTAACTTAAGGTTCCTTTTTTAACAGGTGTATTAGTTAAGTATGATATGAGAAAATATAATTCACTTTGAATGTGTTTATTGGCCAATTTGATTTATGGTGAAATATGAAACTATAATATAATATTCTAAAGATGAAATCTTTACAGTAAAGAGATTTAAAAATTTGTAATTGACTGTGATCCAGATGTGTAGATCATATTGAACCACAGTATAATATAGATGGAAAATATGTATTGTTGTGATTTAAAATTTTATTATTAATTAGAGGAAATCCAATATTGTTAAAAATATATAAATGAATATTTTAAAGGTGATACAGTGACAATTTACATAAGAATTCTGTCCAACATATAGTTTTATTCTATTAAGAGACAGCATGGAATTGATAAGAAATTTGTCTTTAAGCATAGATTTATTATTCTTCCTTTTCTTTCTCTCTTTTTCTGATATAAAATTGTTTAAGAATAGTATTATATAGACAATCTGAAGTATAGTAGAGAGGATATAATATAACGAATAATATAATTGGAGTAGATTATTAAGATGTTATTCTTTATATTAGTTGTAACAGGAAACTGTTAATCTTTCTGATTTAAGTTGCTAGACATTATAGTATATGTTGAAAAAAGTAATATACAAACTAATATGATTTTATGGATGAGATATCTGATTGAACCTTCTAAAAATGTATTTCTCTCATTTCCTTTTTCTTTTTGAAAAACCAATAACATTTCTATTAAAAAAAAGGAATGGTGCTTCGAGTACATGTTTATGAGCTTGCCCTGAAAATGATTTTTTAAAAAAATTCTGCCCAGCACCCTGAATAAGAGTTTATGAGCATGCATGAGCAATGAGGATTTAAAAAACACTGCCCTTACACTGGTTCTGCAGGTACTGTGCAGCAATGGTCTGGATGGTCACCCACGGGGTGAGCGCATGGTGAAGCAGGTGAAGAGTGGGATATTGGATCAAACAAATCCAGATCAAATTAGAAACATGGCCACAACACAATGAGCACATCATCTGACCGCACCTTCTGTAGTCCGGAGATCTGTTGTAATTCTGAAGGATCTCCAGGCCCCAGCTGGAGGTTGGCAAACACTGTTGTCTTTCAGTCCTCTGGACAGGAAGATCAAATATTATCTCAAAATGGCCATTTGAAGATGCACTATGGTAATTAGCCCTGGAACTATTAAATGAATATTAAGGCTACACCTTTGCACTTGGTGAACTTAAGTAAAGGCTTACACAAGTTGTGACTTTCACTGGACATATATTGGGACATGCTAGGTACTTGACAATCACCATTTTTGGAGTACGAAGAAAAAGCAAGAAGCTTATTTAGACCCTGATGGGTTCCCAGACTCCATTTGTGCACTGCATTTGGCATGGTGAGTCACAAATGGATCATGGCTGCTGTAGCCACATTGAAAACTATGAGACACATGTGTCCATAAATGTGTGCAAGACTGCAGCCTTTTAACTCCAGGGCTCTCTTTTTTTTTCTTTTGAGCAGCAGTTGCTATAGTTTCAGCTTTGGTGAAAACTTTGATTTCAAAGAGGGAGCCATTACAAGGCAGTTGCTCTGATTTCACATCATGGTCACTCTTGGCACTGAGACGTCCATCTGCAAAAATCATGTCTTCATTCCTCTGAGCATTACCAGATTGTGTGCAGCTTTCACACCAGAGAATTATCAGAACAGATGCAAAGTCCTTAAATTGCTTTTTATTACTTTTAAAGACAATGGAACATTATTGCAATGCAGAATCAAGCCAAACATTACAATGATTCAGCAAGTACATGCTAGAGACTGCCAGAACCAAATGCAAACATTCTGATTTTTTCAGGCCCTTCTTTGATTGGCTCTCCCCCCCTGCATCTGTTTTTATTTGTCATATTTTGTTTTTGAAGGCTGAGAATTGCATGGCAGACATGCTACTGGCATTGAGCCAGACGGCTTTGTTCCTTCACAGTAGGTGAACTCAGTGTGGGTACTATGCACAAGGTATTCCTCTGCTATTTTTTTAATAGTGCAAACATTTTAAAAGTTATTTATTGAAATGAGGTGTGGGGACAATAAAACACAGCTCCCCTGGGGCTGTGTGAGGATGGGCACATGCAAATTGTTCTAGATCTGGACAGACATGAACAGTCAATAGCGATGCCAGGCTCCAGGTAGGACCTGAAGATCTCCTGAAATTATAGCTCATCTCCAGACAATAGTTCCCCGGAGAAAATAGAGGCTTTGAAGGGTGGACTCTATGTACCCCTCTGAGGTCCCTGTTCTCCCCAGGCTCCATCCCCAAATCTCCAGGAGTTTCCCTAACTGGATCTGGTAAGCCTATCCCCTGCTGGTGGCTTGTGGGGACCTGGCAACCCTAATGGTCAATCTGTCAGACAGATTCCAATGAAGACCAACCAGTTAGACAAACATTTTTCCTTTGGGCCAGGAGGCAGTATAGGTCCCCTCGAAGGGCAGAGTCTGCTGAATGTAGTGGTTTATGATATGTGATGGTCCAAGTCTCATTTTGGCAAATAGAGAGCATGCAGCCATTCCAGTTCTTTATTCAAATCTTTTCTGTAATACAGGCTTCTGGGTGGCAACCCAAATAGAAGCTCATGGAACACTGAAGGAGCCACTCCTGAAGCCTCGGCTGGAAGATTGAAGCTCTTTTTAGCTCCTTAAAGTACCACTGCCCTGAGGCCAGCAATGGCAACCAGAAACATTACCGGACCAGAGAGCACAAGGACTTAAGCAAGAGGACTCTCTCTACGAGAAGACACCCAGCAGGGAAAAAAAAGTGAGTGAAGAAATTTCAAAAGAAATACAAAAGCAAAGAGGGTGGAGGAACTGACAGTGAGACGGCAAAGCCCCATAGAGAAAGGGAGAGGGAACTCTCAAGAGGTAGAACCCTACCCTACAGCGCAAAAAAACAGCAAAACGGGAAGCAAACCAACAATAAGCTGTTAGAAACCCACCCAACCCAGGCGGATCACAGCGGGAATCGTTATTCAGTCCATAGAAAAACCTTAGAACTTTTAAGAATTTTTACCTCAATGTAAACAATGTCACAGCGAGGGGGTAAAATGGCGTCCAGAGGCAGAGGCCCCACAGGAAGCACCAGTACAGCATCACCGGTCACAAGACCAGAAACTATCACCGATATAACTGCTACAGTTTCTGAAGCTTTGCGCCCCCTGCTGGATCAGCTGATGAATCTCAATAAGAAATCTGAAGATTTGCAGAAGGAGCTGAAGGAGACCAAAGACAAATCAGAGAAGACAAGAAGTGGGGACCCGCGATACTCGCAGGGGGGGGGAGGACCTCCACATGGAGGAGGAGGAAGCAGCCACAGGTGAGCCTTCTCCCCCGCCCCCCCGCACCAACGGCGAGGTCTGGGCACACCAATCCTTCTCCCCCCACCCTCCGGGACCAACAGTGGCTTCCAGCTGCCAGGCCCACCAATCCTCCTCCCCCACACTGGTAGCGAGCCGTGTGGGCCTGCTGAGCCTTTTCCCACTTCTCCTGGGCACTGACAGCAAAGCCTGAGTGGCTCCCAGCTGCCAGGCCCACTGAGCCTCCCCCCCAACGGCCAGAGCATTCTCTGCGCATACGCAGGTAATGTTTTTACTTTTGGGGGGAATTTAAGTATCCCTCATATATTTTTTCCAACTTTTTAGATTTTTCTGCACACCTGGGGACTGCTCCAAGTGTGCAGGAAAATCTCTCTGCCCCCCAAGTGCCCCCAATGTGCGGATTTAGATATCCGCACGCAGGGGGCAACTTGGCTATTAGATATATAGACAAGGGGGGGACCCGCGATACTCGCGGGAGAGGGGGAACTCCACAACTATGAGGAAGAGGAGGAAGCAGCAGGAGGATAAAGAAAGAGCTTCTGAAAAACAACATTACTACAATTACAAGTGGAAAGATCCCAATATGTTTTAAGATTCCATGGGGTATTGAGAAAAAAAGATGACAATTTAAGAGAAATCCTGAGTGAAGCATTGCCCCCCTTGATCAACAGCAAACCTGAAGTATTGCAAGCGGACATAGACATGATTTATAGAACTTACTCAGAGTTGGGGGGGGGGACAATCTTCCAGGGGAAATATTTGTTAAATTTGCAAAAAGATCAACAAGAGACTTGATACTTAAAGCTTCTATGGCCACAACATTAAAAATTCAAGAGGAAGAGATAAAAATACTGAAATATGTTCCATTTGAAATATGTAAGAAGAGAAAGCAATACAGGAGCATCACAACATTTCTCCAAAAGAACAATGTCCAATACCG
>NW_015160876.1:464322-478860 GCF_001447785.1 Gekko japonicus
TGAATATATAGGGGAACATCCAAAGCGTAAGCTAGATCATTAATGTACCTTGCTACTCTGAATTTGTAGTGTGTAGTTTTGTAGTTTATAGTGAAAAGCAATGAAAAATTATATATATAATAAAATAGAAGCTCATGGTGCCAGAACCAGTGTTTGGACTGGGCACCACTGTATGTCTTCTTGTAGAGGGCAGTCTCAGTACTATGGGGATGCATTATTTATAGTGGTTCAAAGATTGTTTTGGGGTCCCATTGCCAGATCCCCTCAGTGGAGGCAGGGGTCCCTAGCCAGCAGACCCTGCCCCCAGCCACCAATCAGCTTGTTGATGGAGGGATTTACCAGTAGAAAGAAGAAGTCCCAGGCCATATCACCAGCACTGGACAGGAAGTGACATCATCACACCAGCGACATCTGGGTGACATTCTGGTATCTGGACAAAAACTCCATGGTAGAAGTTGTTTTTACCATAAAGCTTTTACCCAAATACCAGAGTGTTGCAGCATTGTCACAGCATGATGATGTCACTTCTGGTGTGACACTACTGATGTGGCCTGGGCTTTCTTCTTTCTCCTGGTAAGTACCCCCAACCCCCACTGGTTGCCAGGGGGAACCTGGCAACTAGGGATGGGCATAAACCAGCTCACAGACCTTTGTTCATGACAAATTTTGGCCAGTTCATGGTTTGTGAACTGCAGTTCAAAACTGCAGCCTGGCCATGAATCTCCATGAACATTTAAGGCAATTTATGGAGGTTTGTGGGATTGTGGGGAGCAAGAAGCAGGGGTTTAAACTCCTCCCCACAAAAGCTGCCAAAAGGCTCTTTAGATTAGAAACAACTATGCTGCAGGGGCAGCCTGTTTCAGGCTCTAAACAGCTGAGCCTGCTCCTGAGGCTCAGCTTTTTAAAGGGACTTTATTGGGCAACAAGGCATGGGGCTTACTGCCCAAGAAAGCTGCTTAAACAGCTCTGACATGTGGAGCAGAGCTCAGCCATTTAAAAGAGCTGTCTTGGGTTCAGCTTCGAGCTATTTAAACCAAACAGTTGAGTGGTACTCTGCCACTCAGCTGTTTGTTTAAATGGCTCAGAGCCATTTAAACTACTGCATTCTGCTCCCTGCAGAAAGCTGTGGAGAGCAGAAAGCAGTGGTTTAAATGGCTCAGAATTATTTAACCCCCTGCTTTCTGCTCCCTGCAAAAAGTGGCAGGGAGCAGAAAGCAGGGGTCATGAACCCATACAAACTGGTTCAGTTTGCAAACCAACCTCCTGGTTTGTATCAGTTTGTGGTTTGGTTCATTGTTCAGCCATGAACCACAAACCAAACCAAACTGCAAAAATGCATATGCACATTCCTACTGCCAACTCTATATTGAGGTGCAGCTTGGCTCCAGTGTCTGCCTGTGTGATTGTCCTGGGGGCATCCCAGTTTGGAGAAGCTGCTACAAGAATTGGGCTTTGTAGCAGCAAACAGCTTGTGTCCTCTTGGAGGGCTGAGTCCCTTGAATGTGGGGGTGTATGATGTGTGGTGATCCAAATCTTATTTTGGGGTGCAGAGGGCATACAGCTTTTCCAGTTCTCTATTCAAATCTTCTTTGCAATACAGACTTCTTGGTGGTGTTCCAAATAGAAGCTCATGGTATGAGAACCAGTGTTTGGACTGGGCACCAATGCTCCCTCTTAGCCATGAAGTCTTGTGAGCAAAAAATTCTACTTTGTGAGCTACTGGCATTAAAGTTGTGAGCAAGCGATTTGGCTACTGCATAAATTAGTCTGCTCTGGAGCCATCCTTCCTGAGCTAAGACAAAAATCTGTGACCTGGAGGCTTAAAAACTGTGAGCCAGCTCACACTAACTCAGCTTAGAGGGAACACTGCTGGGCACCACAATATGAAGGGGCAGTGTTTGGAATGTGGGGATGTGTGGTGTGGGGTGGTCCAAAGATTGTTTTGGAGCTTTGCCCCAGTTCCAGCATGCCTGTCCTAGGGGCCATTCACTTTGGAGCATCTGAAACAAAAAGTGGGCTTTGGACCAGGAAGTAGCATATGTCCTCTTGGAGGGTGGAGTCCCCTGAACATGGGAGTTTTTTTTTAAATGATGTGTGGTGGTCCAAACCTTATTCTGGGGTGCAGACGACATGCAGTCATTCCAGTCCCTTATTCAAATCTTCTTTACAATACAGGCTTCTGGGTGGCAACCCAAATTGAAGGTCGTGGCACCAGAACCAATGTTTGGACCGGGCACTAATATATGTCATCTTGCAGAGGACAGTCTCTGGAGTGTGAGGATGTGTGATTTGGGGAGGTCCAAAGATTGTTTTGGGTTTTAGCTTGGCCCCACTGTCTGCCTGTGTGATTATCCTGGGGGCAACCCACTTTGGAGTCGTTGGCACAAGAAATGGGCTTTGGACCAGGAAACAGCATATGTCCTCTCGGAGGGCAGAGTCAATCAAGACCTGAACTGACCAATAAGAATCGGTTCCTAACCTTCATTCTAAGTGTTTGGGATGCCAGGAGGAAAAAAAATGCTCCCATCAAGACTGCACTTCACCTCATTTTTGAATCAGGAGTGATTTCCACAGGGACAGAATAGTGCACTCTTTGAGTCATGGGGGAACTCCAACATTATTAGTTGGAGATATTCTGGGTTACACCCCACCACCAGACATGAGGAGAGAGACTATGTGGAATCAGAGCCCTGAGTCCCACAAACACCCAAAGCCCCCAGTAGAGGGCTAGAAGATCAAAAAAGAAAGAGGGAGGGGGTGGGGGTAGAGAATAGAAACCAGCAGCAGAATCAAGGCCAAGACCCAGGCTGGGTGGCACACAGAACACTAACCCAGAAAACATACCCCAGCTCAGAGAGTTGACCAAAACAAAGAAGAGGTAGGGGGTAGAGGATAGAGAATATAAACCCATATCAGAAGCAAAGCAAAGCCCCAGGCTGGATTGCACCGGCACACAGAGCCCTGGCCCAGCAAACACACCCCAGCCCAGGGAGTTGATCAACTAAAGGAGGTTTGTGTGTGTAGAAATGCAGGCTCTCTTCAGAGGAACCCAGTAGTGAAGCCACACTGCTCAACAGGAGCAGAAAGGCTGTGTGCTGTGGCACACTGTGTGCTGTGGCTGTGTGCTGTGGCACGCACACACATACAAACAAAGCAAATAGCAATCCCCTGCCCAGCAAAGCTCATCAACTTCCTCCTATCTCTCTGTAATTCCAGTCCTCTCCAACGCACTGCAAAACCCAAAAAATGAAGGCTGGACTTCAGCTTTGGCATTTTATAGCTTTTGGATCCCATAGAGATTAATGGGAGCTCTGTAATTGGCAGCCAGCAGTGTCTGTCAAGCTTTGGAGGGTCCCTGTTGGTATTTCCAAGGCTGGCGAGAATTCCACCTCTACCATTGCCTGGGAGTTTGTTCTATCGATGCTGGAGTTTCTGGGAAACATTTCCATTTCTCAGACGACCCCAAACCACCTGAACTGCCCCTGAAGTTCAGGGAATGTCCAGGGTGCACATGCTCCAATGAATAATGTTTCCTGGACCCCAAACTGACCTATGTTCAACATGAATTTTACTTCATGCACTGGTCATGGCCATCCCTACCTTTACTTGCCATTTTTTCTCATAGAGTTGTACACATTTGAGAATATTTTTCCTTTAGTCACCGCTCCTTTGCCCAATTCCTTTTCTTTTGCCAAGCACGTGAATAAAGGCATCCATGGCATGAAGGCATCTGGTACATGGCCACTTTCTTCATGTACATCCTCAGTGTACACCCAATCCTCTATCAAGGGTGAGACACAACTGGAGAAAGTTTTGTCAATTTAATTGGTGCAGGTCCCTCCCCCCCAAAAGGGATGGGTTCATAATAATCATATGTTGTTTTCAGGTTTTTCTCACGGTATAAGAGGATATATTATCCTTGGAGTGGCACAAGATATACAGCTGAAAGCAAGCTAACTTTTTGCCTTTCCCCCTGTGTTTGTAAACTTCCTGCTTCATCATTTCTTAATAACTACGAATTTAGTTTAAACTGTGGAGTATGAAATTCTTACACGATTTGACAGCACATCTTCCTGGGTTAAAAGTATACCACTCAACATATCCTTAAAGGGTATTCACTTATCACTGTGTGAATGAACCAAAAGAAACACATAATTAAATACATCTCTCTCATTCCAAGTACAAGATTTCTATAGGCTGAGGGTGACCCATCAACCAAAACTAGCCTGCACAGGGAAATGTTAGAGGGCTATTTATTCCCCTTTAAAAAGCAGGTTTGTAGTTTGGTGTTGCTGAATGATGCGTACACGTGGAAAGGTGGCAGTACATTACAGTGGGCCTGTGGTTAGAGGCTCCAGTCTCCTCCATGACACACAGCACTTTTTGTCAGCTTTGGATGATGTGCTAGCTGTGGTCATTCCTCAAAAAGCAGGATTTATCCACAGTGATCTACACTATGATCATATTCAGGTTAGATCACTGTAATGCATTCTACATGGAGATGTTTTTGAAAACTGTTTGGAAACTTCAGCTGGTCCATAATGCAACAGGCAGGTTATTGTCAGAGGTTGGGTACAGGAATCATATCATCCTTATGTTGAAAGACCTACACTAGTTACCCTCCTGTTTCTGGGGAGAATTCCAAGTTCTAGTTCTTCTCTTTAAGGCCCCAAACAGCTTGGAGTTGAGGTACTTGAAGGACCACCCACTCCTATCTTATCTAGCCCACAAGTTATGATTCTGTTATCAAGCTTTTCTCTCTGCTTCTGCCTGCAGATGTAAGGTGTAAGGATGGGAATGAACCTACTCACAAACTGAGGTTCATGATGAATTTTGGTGTGTTCATGGTTCATTTCATAGCAGGTCAATTGGCATGAACTTTCCATGAACTTTCAAGCAGTTCATGGAAGTTTGTGCCAATTTGTGAATGGATACATTTCCAGATAGACTGTTTCCATTGGAACAAAATGTTTCCGCTGGAACTAAATGTTTACCAAACTTCAGAGCAATGTTGGGAGGGGGGTAGAATTCTGCAGCCTTGGAAACACTCTTGTCAGTATCAAACTAATCATGTCAGTTTCAAGAGGGGCCCCCCATCCCTTTGTCAGTGTTTCTTTGCTTTCCCTTCCCATTTTCTTGTACAGAGCTTACAAAATCCCAACCCCCTTGCTTGGATTTGTGACTCTGTGCTTTGAGATTTGTGCTCTATTCTTTTAAGCTTGCAATGCCAGTGGCACTGGGTTCTGCTGGGCATTTCTGCACATTGTAACTGGTTGTGCTGGGCTTGTAAACCCCCCCCTTGCTAGGATTTCTTGTGACACTACTTTGAGATCAGTCCTTTTAAGCTTGCAGTGCCATAGTGGGACTGGGTTCTGCTGGGCACTGTGTACACTGAACTGGTTCTGCTGGGCTTGGGGGGAAAAGTCTCCCCTCTTCAATTTGTACTGCAGGGAATCTCTGATTTGACATTAGTCCTCTTTTACTTGCATTGCTACAGTGGCACTGGGTTCTACTGGTCATTCTGTACACTGAAATGGTTGTGCTGGGCTTGCAACCCCCCTTGCTTGGATTGCGATTCTGTACTTCACATCAGTCCTGTTGAGCAGGCATTGTCATGATGGTGCTGCTGGACACTAGTACATTGCACTGGTTCTGCTGGGCTTGGAATTCCCCCCCACCCTTGCTTGGAATATGATTCTGTGCTAGACATCAGTCCTGTTGAGCTGGCATTTCCACAATGGCACTGGATTCCACTGGACAGTCTTTGATTGCACTGATACTGCTGGGCACTCGGTACATTGCACTGGTTCTTCTGAGTTTGCAAAAACACCCCCCCCCTTCAGTTTCTACTGCAGAGATTCTCCAGCTTGACCTTAGTCCTGTTGGATTTTCACTGCCACAGTGGCACTGGTTCTGCTGGGCTTATAAAATTGACCTCCCATCACCTTCATTTTCTACTGCAGAGAGTCTCTGGCTTGACCTCAGTCCTGCTGGGTTTGCAGTTCCACAGTGGCACTGGTTCTGCTAGACACTGGATTCCACTGGGCAGTCTTTGATTGCACTGATACTGCTGAGCACTCTGTACATTGCACTGGTTCTGCTGGGCTTGCAACCCCCCCCTTCAGTTTCTACTGTAGAGATTCTCTGGGACTTTGATTCTGTTGCCCCTCCTCTTTTTTGCTCCCCCCTCCATTAGAAACACACAGTATGCGTGTGAACAAGATCTTGGGGTACTGGTGGGCCATAAATGAAATGTGAGCAGCCAGTGTGATGCAGCAACAGAAAAGGCTAATGTGATCTTGGGGTGTATCAACAGAGGCATAATATCCAAATCACAAGATGTCATAGTCCTGTTGTACGCAGCAGTGGTCAGACTGCACCTTGTTACGCCAACTGCTTTATCTACAGCAGAGGCTAACTAAAGTTAACGTGAGTCCTGGCCAGCTATACCAAGGTCATGTCTGAACCCAGAGTTTTGTTTTATTGTATTGTTTTATTGGCTTATTTTTATTGCTATATTTACTTGTTGGTATAGTTTTATTGTTTTACTAGGGACCTCCTTGAACAGAGTCTGGAGAGGTGGCAGAGATGGTCTTAGTAATTCTGGTGTCTGAGCTAAAGTCCAGAACGGGGCACCAGAATAACTGCCAGCACCACTATCCTGCTGCCATCTTCTGCCAAGGCCTATCAAGGGGTGGCCCTTACCACCTGAAGGCAAGTGGGAGTCACCACACTGCTGGAAGCCAGCTGCCAAAGCCCCAAATAGGTGCATGTGGCATAACTCCTCAGAAATTGAAGCTAAATGTCTCAAAATTGGCCATTGTCTTCAAGATTATCAAGATGGGGGTTGCAGTGCCAAACACAAAGGAAGTGGAGCATCCTGGTCCATGCGCTCTCCAGAAACACCCCTCCCTGGGCTTTTTGCATTGAAAGCCGTGGTTGTCTCTGGCAGCTGTAACTCATCCGAGAAGAAATCTGGGAACCTCTAAATTGGACATTGGCTTCAAAATGATGATGGGAGTTGCAGTGCTCAAAACACAGGTAATCGGAACATTGTGGTTCATGTGACCACCAGACTCCCCACCCAATTTGTACTGGATACTAAGGTTGCCTGTGGCAGGCATAACACCTCCAAAAATAAAGATAGGAGTCTCATAAAATGCAGGCAAGTGTTCCCTATGTGAAGGCTCTCACAGTAGGTGATGCAAACAGCTTCCTTTGACCCATGGTATACAGATGTGTGCACAGTCCATGTGTTATGTGTGTAGCAGATATAAAACCATAAATTAGTCCATTTCTCAACAACCTGGAGTATTGTGTGCAGTTCTGGAGGCCTCACTTCAAAAAGGATGTAGACAGAATGGAGCAGGTGCAGAGGAGAGTGACAAGAATGATTGGGGGCCTGGAGACCAAACCTTATGAGGACAGGGTGAGGGACTTGGAAATGTTTAGTCTGGAGAAGAGGAGGTCAAGGGGGGACATGATTGCACTCTTGAAGTATTTGAATGGCTGTCACTGAGAGGAGGGCAGGGAGCTGTTCCTGTTGGCAGCAAAGGATAGGACTCGCAATCATGGGTTTGAATTAACGGCGAGAAGGTACTGGCTGGATATTAGGAAAAACCTTTTTACAGTAATTGTGCAACAGTGGAATCAGCTGCCTAGAGAGGTGGTGAACTCCCCCTCACTGGCAGTCTGTAAGCAGCATCAGGACAAACACTTTTCAGGGATGTTCTAGGCTGATCCTACATTGAGCAGGGAGTTGGACTAGATGGCCTGTATGTCCCCTTCCAACTCTGTGATTCTATGAATATGGGGGCACTTTCTTTGGGGGGGCAATAAGTTGGACCCTGTAAATCTAGTCCGTACCAAACTTGAAGGTCAGGTAGAGGAGAGTCAGCCAGAGATCCCCTGCACGTTTGGTATATCTAGCATGCCAGGGGGTGTGTGTTCATCATGAATCATGAACCAGTTCATTTCGCTCTTAGAAGTTCATGACAGTTCATGGTTCATGAACTGAGCATGCCACAAACCAGAATCTGTCATGAACCACATTTTCTTGGTTCGTGCCCATCCCTAGTAATGGTGGTGGTTACCAGAGACGTGGCTTTTTTGTTGGTGGTGCCTCGCTTAGAATGTGCCCTCCTTTGAAGCTTGCCTGGCACCTACCTTATTTTTTTTTAGGCACCAGGCCAAAACCTTTCTATTTATCTGGGCTTAAGGAGAGTTGTTGTTTTTAGGTGTTTTGTGATGTGCTTTAAACTTTAGGACTGTTTTATTAATATCATTTTAGACTGCTCAGTTCATGTTATGCTACTTTTATGTTCTAGTGATTATTCATGACCTTGTTTTATTGGCTTGACTTTGTATTGTTTTATTGGCTTGACTTATTTTTATTGCTATATTTACTTGTTGGTATAGTTTTATTGTTTTACTAGGGACTTCCTTGAACAGATTCTGGAGAGGTGGCAGAGATGGTCTTAGTGATTCTGGTGTCTGAGCTAAAGTCCAGAACGGGGCACCAGAATAACTGCCAGCACCACTATCCTGCTGCCATCTTCTGCCAAGGCCTATCAAGGGGTGGCCCTTACCACCTGAAGGCAAGTGGGAGTCACCACACTGCTGGAAGCCAGCTGCCAAAGCCCCAAATAGGTGCATGTGGCATAACTCCTCAGAAATTGAAGCTAAATGTCTCAAAATTGGCCATTGTCTTCAAGATTATCAAGATGGGGGTTGCAGTGCCAAACACAAAGGAAGTGGAGCATCCTGGTCCATGCGCTCTCCAGAAACACCCCTCCCTGGGCTTTTTGCATTGAAAGCCGTGGTTGTCTCTGGCAGCTGTAACTCATCCGAGAAGAAATCTGGGAACCTCTAAATTGGACATTGGCTTCAAAATGATGATGGGAGTTGCAGTGCTCAAAACACAGGTAATCAGAACATTGTGGTTCATGTGACCACCAGACTCCCCACCCAATTTGTACTGGATACTAAGGTTGCCTGTGGCAGGCATAACACCTCCAAAAATAAAGATAGGAGTCTCAAAATTGCCCACCTGTTTCAGGATGGTCATGGGAGTTTCAGTACCAGATATGAAGGGAATCAGCAGCACAGAGTGGGTGGGGGAAAATCTCCTCTCCTACAGAACAGAGGGGTTTAGCAGCTTCTTTGATGTATCTGAGCCTTTGTGATGTAGTGGTTAGAATGTCAGACTAGGATCAAGGTGATCTAGGTTTGAATCCCCACTTTACCATGGAAGGTTTCTGGCTGACTTTGGGCTAGTTACACCCTCTCAGTCAGATCCACCTCACAGGATTTTTGTGAGGATGAAATGGAGGTTAGGAGAATGTCATAAGGTACTTTGGGTTCCTCCTGGGGAGAAAGGCAGAGAACGATATTTGGCCTACAGCTTGCCAACAAAAAATGATCTCACTTGCTGTAGCTTCATCCAGTATTACTGCAGCTCTTTTAGGTAAAGGTAAAGGTTCCCTTGCTCGAAAGCCAGTCGAATCCGACTCTAGGGTTGCGGTGCTCATCTCCGTTTCAAAGCCGAAGAGCCAGCGCTGTCCGAAGACGTTTCCGTGGTCATGTGGCCGGCATGACTAAACACCAAGGCGCACGGAACGCTGTTACCTTCCCAGCTCTTTTGGCAGGAGGCTAATCTGGTCATTCATTATTCGAACTACTATTAAATATGGCACCCACAAGGACCTGCAGGGTTGGTGAATGGAGTGAGTGGGGAAGATCCCCTAGGAAATACATAAAACTAAATATGCTGCTATGAATTTCTTGGACGAAGGGTGGGGTAAAAATATATTTGATAAATAGATAGAAGCAGGGCTATTTTTGGGCAGGAAAGAATGCACAGGAACGAAGTTCTGGCTGGCTTCCAAGTTGGCCACGCCCAGCAGGAACTCATTAGCATAATAGGCCACACCCAACATCAGAAACTCATTAGGATTGGCTACATTAGGGGTGTGTGACCTAACATGCAAAGGAGTTTCTGCTACAAAAAAAGCCCAGGGTTTTGACCACAAATAAGGTAAACAGAATAAGAAGCAAAAGGTGGGTGTGACTGGATGACCACACTTCTGGTAACATGGGAATCTGGCCTAATATGCTAATGAGATGTGCTGTCAAGGGTGTGGCCTAATATGCTAATGGATTTCTGTTGGGTGTGGCCTATTATGCTAATGAGTTCCTGCTGGGCTTTTTCTACAAAAAAAGCCCTGGATAGAAGTAACTTCTCCAATCAGTTAATTCCATTTTATTTGTTTGTATCTTGATGGCTACCTATAACATGATATTTTCCTGCATGAATCTCACTTCTGTGTAAAAAATCATGTGTGAGATTTATGTATACCATGATTATGGGAAAATCTAGATTTTCCAAGAGATACGAAACTTTTGCCACTCTGTTGTCTGTTGTCTGTTTGCCTGCTTTTCCCTGTTACGTGTAATACCATATCCTATGTGATGTGACCTCATTTTTATTGGAAATGTATGGGTTGCAAGGTCTCAGACTCCAGCCATTATAGGGTTAATTGTTTACCTTTCTATGCTATTGTTTAGGGGTCATTTCCTGCAGGAGTGCACAGGAGCAGAGCTCCGGCAGTAAAGAGCCCAGGGGGCAGGGGCATGCAACAAGCCCTGCCCCCTGCTCCCAACACCCCTCAGTTGGCGCAAGAAGCAGCCAGGTAAGTTGCAGAGCTCCCCTCCAGCCCACCTTCCCTGGCCCACGCTAAGGTGTACTGCCCAGGGAAGGCCTCTGGAGCACCCCACCCCACCTTCCTCAGCCCATGCCAAGGTGCAGGGCCCGGGGAAGGCCTTCAGAGCCCCCCACCACCTTTACCATCTTGCCCACCTCAGTGGACAGCTGTCAGGGTCCTTAGGCAAGTCACACCACACAGGGATTCAGAAGAAGATAACTGCTTTGTTGGTGATTACAGTACTAAAGAACATGTATACATCTTGTGTCAGGAATAGCCATCAGTATAAGGGCCTCTGACTTATAGTGAAATCAACCCCCCCCCAATGAACTAAAGCCAATTATTACATTTCATGCGCGGGGGCAAAAGCAAGCAAACAAGCGAAAAGTCGTTCCTTTCCCAGCCGAGTAAAAGACAGCTGGAGCCGACAAGGTCAAGCTAGAGATAGCACACAGTAGCTGGACAGGGAAGAACTGAGAACAGGGAGGAGGGCACCCCTCCACATTCCAGATCCATGTCACAGGGCTACCTGACAACAGCCCAGGAAAGGCCTACAGAGCCCCCCCACTTGCCTTTCCGGGCCCACTGGCCTTGGCAGATGGCCCGGGAAAGGCCTACTGAGCCCTCCCCCCGCCTTTCTCCCTCCTCTGCGAGGACAGATCTGCACATCCCCCCCCCCAATACCTAGCAATCCAAAACAGTCCAGTGGAGCCTTAGCAGAGGGTGTTGCCTTCTGACACACTTCCGGTGATGTCAGGAGGTGTGGTATATGCAAATAAGTTATTCTAATGATTTATGCTAATGAGCTCCTGCACTTCTTTTTCTACGAAATGACCCCTTTCATCCATTGGGTTTTGGAACAGAGTTGCTTCATCAGATATTCCATTTTGCTGTGGGATCCGTCTATCTCCGTGCAATCAGATAGTGTGGACAGGTGATGGTTTAATTTTAATTAAATGACCCCTGGTTTTGACTGACCTGGAAGGGAAACCTGGCACAGAGCCAATGGGGAGAAAGCCTGGGAAAAGTGGTCTGTCTTGTTATACCGATTGGTTATAGGTTTCAGGTGACTTCCTTTTTGGGGTCAAGAAGAAGGAGATTCTCCATTGTTGTGTACTGGTTGTGTGACAACGTGTTATAGAAGTAGGATGTGAAAATGTAACTCTAGACATGTTCGTTACTTTGTAGGTTTCCTGTGTACCTTTTACCCTTAGAAATAAAGCTCTTTAAACAGAAAGAAATGTCTCCTCTCCAGTGAAGCAAAGATCCATTGTAAACTCTGAGTAATTAAGTATTTTTGACTATTTTTACCAACAATTTTGTGCTGGGCATTCTCTTGCACTGACCTCACATCATTGGCAGGTGGACCAATGTTATCACTTTATGTATTCTGCTGTGTAGTGCATAATATGAGGGGGAGAGAGAGAGCACAAAGAGACACATAGCAGCAGGAAGATGGTATGATTTAAATGCTTGGCTCTGCCCCATAAATGCATATTGTCTATAGATGTTTGCAGGTTCATGCAGACAGAAAATAGAGTTAATTGTAACAAAACATGCAGATTAATTTAATACATATGGGCCTGTACCTAGTATGCTTGGTTTACTCCACTGACATAAATTGGGAGCACGTAGCTATTTCCATATTTGTATGGTATTAGTGAAGCTTCCACACAAGAATGTTGGTTGTTGCCAGCTGCTTCTCTTGATTTCATTTTCCCAAGCTTCTTGTGCCCTGCAGCCAAAAGAACACAAAACCCTACCCTTTCCATCCACACTAAAGAAAATGTTGCCAGCAAAATAAGCATGAGCATAGGAATTGGTGTGAAAATGTAGCTGGGACACAGAACTCTGTGAAGAATGTAACATCTACCTTTTAATATTTCAGAAAAAAAGACTACTTCTGCCTATTATGAAGCCAGAATGCCAGCAGGAGGGTGGGGGCTATCCAGTGTATTGCACGGAGTGTCACATGTATGGCTATCTGCCCACTGGACAGAAGTCTTGGGTGTGTGCTCGGTGCAAGGAGCTCCTGGTTCTCAGGGAACAAGTTTGTTCCCTTGAGGCCAAGGTGGCTGACCTGAAGAAGCAGAGGCAGTCAGTTAGGCACATGGAGAAGTCTCTCGGGGACTTGCTAGATATGTCCCACTCTGGTTATGGCAGCCCTGCTGCTGCTAGAGAGCATGAGGGTCAAGAGGGAACAGGGCACCTTGCTGAGGATAAGGGGAATGTCCCCTCAGAAGGGACTTCCTCTTCAGCTGTTGAACGGGTATGCTTTTGCACCAAGGAACCATCCCTGGGCAGGGAGGAGGGGGGCTCTTGGTAGTTGGTGATTCGATCCTTAGGCAGGTAGGCAGCTGGGTGGTGAAACTGTGTACTGACCATATGGTAACTTGCCTGCCTGGTGCGAAGGTAGCGGCCATTACGTGTGTTCCAGATAGGCGGGTAGATAGTTCTGGGGAGGAGCCAGTGGTCGTGGTCCATATTGACACCAACGATGTGGGGAAATGCAGTTGAAAGGTCCTGGAGGAAAAATTTAGGCTGCTAGGCAGGAAACTCAAGGCCAGGACCTCCAAGGTAGCCTTCTCGGAAGTGCTACCTGTTCCACATGCAGGGCCAGAGAGACAGGCACAGATCAGGAGTCTCAATGTGTGGATGAGACGATGGCATAGGAGGGAAGGGTTCAAGTTTGTTAGGCACTGGGATACTTTTTGGAACAAGAGGGAGCTGTACAGAAGAGACGGTCTCCTCTTGTCCTGGGAAGGAACCAGGCTGCTGGCGCTTAAAATCAAAAAGGTGGCAGAGCAGTTTTTAAACTGAATATTGGGGGAAAGCTGATGAGATGAAAAGTCTCTGGTTCGGGATGGCTCATCTCGGAGAGCTGAGGGGTAGCTGTTGCTTTTCTACAGGGAGGTGGATTGGAATTGTCCATTGAAACTATGGCTAGTGATATGGACTGCCTGACAAGGTATCGAGAGCAAGAGGAAGGTTGCAGGCTTAACTTATATGGGAAATTATGGGTGTTTCTATACAAATGCTAGAAGTGTCCGAGGTAAAATTGGGGAGTTGGAGAGCTTGGTGTTGGGGGGAAAATAGACATTGTGGGTATTTCAGAAACTTGGTGGGATAAGGAAAATCAGTGGGATACGGTGATTCCCAGTTATATATTATATCGGAAGGATGGGGGGAAGGGTTGGAGGTGGAGTGGCTCTGTATGTCAGAGATGGTGTACAGTCCAGTAAGATTGAGAGGGAAAGTGAATTGGATTTGCTTCTGGAAATGCTATGGGTTGAAATAGTGGGCCCAAAAGGAAGCTTAACAGTGTTTTTTTTTAAATCACCCACCAGATCAAAAGATAGAAGAGGAATATAAAATGATGAATGAATTAAAGATAGTGGCTAGACAAAAAACCCTGTGTCATAATAGGTGATTTTTAATACCCACACATTGATTGGGTCAATATGTGTTCTAGTCGGGAAAAAGAGATTGCGTTTCTAGACACTGTTAATGACTGTGCTATGGAGCAGATGGTCACGGAACCTACCAGGGGAGAGGCGATCCTGGATTTGGTCCTAAGTAACTCCCAAGACCTGGTGAGAGATGTAAAAGTGATTGCACCACTTGGGAACAGTGACCATAATGTTATTGAGTTCAA
Organism: Gekko japonicus; assembly: GCF_001447785.1. Classification (NCBI taxonomy): domain Eukaryota; kingdom Metazoa; phylum Chordata; class Lepidosauria; order Squamata; family Gekkonidae; genus Gekko; species Gekko japonicus. Next base: position 478,681 of record NW_015160876.1, read on the forward strand.
CATTTGTATAAATAGGGAGTTGCCCAAAAAGACCAACACAATTACTTTTAACTTTAAAAGGGGTAATTTCTCTGATATGAGGGGACATGTGAAGAAGAAACTGAAAGGAAAAATAGAAAGGGTAAAAACTATTGGGGAAGCTTGGAGACTATATTTATTTATTTATTTATATTTATTTAT
>NW_015160876.1:480908-487590 GCF_001447785.1 Gekko japonicus
AACCGGGTCGGAGTGGAACCCTCAGATGGGCCTTCAGGGCCTGGTGGTCCGACCATGGTACTACCTCTGCGGTAATCCGGTCCACCTCCACCCCCGCCGCGAAGATCAAATCGAGCGTGTGGCCGGCCCGATGCGTGGGGGCGGAGACCAACTGAGAGAGTCCCAGCGTCGCCATGGATGACACCAGGTCCGTAGCCCGGCTGGAGGCCGCGTCCTCAGCATGGACATTGAAGTCACCCAAGACAATCAGCCTAGGGTGCTCCAACGCCCAGCCAGACACGGCCTCCAGCAGGGACGGCAGACTACTGGCCGGTGCGTTATATAAAACTACAATCCTAGAGGCTCAGAAAAAATATATACCGCAGGTTAGGAAAGGCACAAATAGGTATAGGAAAAAGCCTGCATGGTTAACTAACAGAGGCCCCGGGCACACGGGCCGGATATTGCGGTGGGGGGGGGAGGCGTGGCTAATTGCCCCGGTGCAGTTTGATCCATGATTACGCGATCAGACACGCCGGCGGCACAGCACGGGTCCTTCCCTCGGCGCCAGTGGGTAAATGAGGAACTGGAGGGGAATGCTGTGCGCCAGCGCGATCACACCATGGGCGTCTGGAGGCAGCCCATGGCAAACGTTTACTAGTACCTTGGAGGTACTAGTTTTTAAATGCACATTGTCGGTGGTATGCCACGGGTGTACTCCACTTCCCAGATGTTGGGGTGTGATCGCACCCGGATAATCCGCCCATCTTCCATGCCTCTCCCATGGCAACTTTGCCGTGTGACCGGGGCCAAAGTAATGGAAGCTGTAAAAGGTAAGAAGGATTCCTTTGAGTGGTGGAAAGCTAGTCTCAGTGAGATTGATAAAAGGGAACATAGGCTGTGGCAAATAAAATGCAAGTCTGTGATCAGGCAGGCAAAAAGGGAATATGAGGAGCATATAGCAAAAAATATAAAGACCAACTATAAAACTTTCTTTAAATACATTAGAAGCAGGAAATCAGCCAGGGAGGCAGTGGGGCCCTTGGATGACCAAGGGGTAGAAGGAGTACTAAAGGATGATAGGGAAATGGCTGAGCCACAAGGTATAGATAGGAACTCACAGGCTGGGGCAGGTGATGCACTGTATTCTTGGTGCTTGGGGGGGGGACAACAGTGGGAGGGCTTCTAGTGTCCTGGCTCCACTGATGGACCTCCTGATGGCACCTGCTATTTTTGGCCACTGTGTGACAGAGTGTTGGACTAGATGGGCCATTGGCCTGATCTAATATTGGCTTCTCTTATGTTATGTTCTTATGTTCTTATCCTTAGCATATTTGGGGAAATCAGATCAGAAAATCCTCACATCTTCTTTTCCCTGGAATTTATGATGATGGTGGTGGTGGTGGAAAGTGCCATCAAGTCACACCCAACATACAGTGACCCTGTGTAGGGTTTTCAAGGCTAACAGAAGTGGTTTGCCATTGCCTGCCTCTATGTAGCAATCCTGGGTTTCTTTGGTGATTTCCCATTCAAATACTTACCAGGACTGACCCTTCTTAGGTTCTGAGAATAACTTTGGGCTAGCATGAGCCATCCAGGTGTGACACAATATTATCCCTTGGGGTAGTATTAGGGGGATGAAGTTATTGCTTCGTTTGTGATGATCTTTCATGTACTGTAACTGTATCTTCAATGCAGTAAAACAATATGTACATTTCATGTACATCATCATATGCACCAAGCACAAAGATGTATACATGCTGGGAGTATGTACACTGGGAAACCATGATTGGCCACAGCTTCCCAAAACATGTACACAACCCATGTATACAGGGTGTGTTTGATCACAGAATGCAATGATTTATATGTGGCATATACAGTTTTACTATACACTAGAGGTGGTAACTGATTCACCTATAAAGCAGTTGTTAATTTTAGTCAAATGTGTATCTGACAGCTGTCCTCTCTGTTTCTTCAGTTTCACAAAAAGATGAATTCTGACTTCATAAGATGAGCTCATCACATGATACTAACAGTCACATCACAACTTTGTATTTAAGAAGGGTTTGCTTTGTTTTTGGTACAGTTCCTTTGATCTCTTATTCTATTCATTTAAAATTTAGCATCTCTGTGTTTAGAACAAGAAGAGATGCAGCCTAACACTTTTATGTGGAACTATAGGCTTCAGTTCAAGATGAGTATGTGTTATAATTAAAGTCTTAATTTCATCCTGCCATTAAGTTGAATCAACTAAGCCCAGTGGTCAACTTTGACCTTGAAAAGTACTGGGTTCGACACATGGAGAACTTGGACTACGACATGCATTCAGACACGTTTATTGTACTTCCAAACAAGACACACAAAATGGTCCTGCAAGGCCAACCATATACACTCCACCTGGCACACCTCTGTCCCCATTGTAGGGTTTGAATCTCCCACTAAGGGTGCTATTGGTGGACTCCAGGTGGACTAGGATCCTCAGTTCCCATTGTGCTTGGGACCAAGCTCCTGCTTAAGCCGCGGACTCCTGGTGGCAGACCGCATACATAACAGACCTATTTGTCTAATGAACTTGTCTCAGATCAGGTCATAGGAAGAGAGGAAAAATCCACTGCAGACACAGTAGTTATAGTTAAACACTTGGTCAAATTTCAGTTTATGTTTTACGCTGAAAGCAAAAAGGGGTGAAGGAAGGAAAGCTCTGGTTCCTTGCTAACTTACACATTATTACAGTTAAACAAAGGACTGAATAAGTCGGAGGGTTATGTATTTATTCTGTTTTCCACTCCCCGGGTTTTTTTCGTTTCATATACTTTTATTGCATTCAAAATAGTCATAGAGCTGTTCCCATGGGAAACAGCCAGCACTATTAAAATGGGGGAGGGGGGAATTAAGGAGTACCAGGTGGTGCAATTTTATTACATACCCTGGAGCATTAAGATTTGGGCAGGAATCCACATGGTTCTACTATGTCACTTGGAGATGATGTACTTCTGTTACATGTTCCTGCAGCAGCTGGTGCTTAGGGGTACCACCAATTTTGCATTGAATGTGCTTTACATTTGAATTTACCTTGTTTGATTGTGACAATCACATGTTAACTTATTACTTAGCTGTAGCTGCCACCTCTCCCAAATTCCTGTGTGTTTCACAATTGATTCCCAAATGCCCCTCTCCCGGTCCCCCCCAACTCCTCCCAATCCCTCCCAGGAGCAGGCTGCACACAGAGCGGCTGAGGAGAGAGTTGGCTGTCCTGCCTTGCCCTCGCTTTCATGGAGAGTGGCTCACCCTGCTGGCTCCTCTCCCAGCGTGCTCTACTTGGGCATTTCCACTGCTGATGCTGGCTCTGAAGGCCTCTGTTAAGTGTGTGTGTGGGGGGGTCAGCTGGGGTGAGGCTCCCTTTTTGACCTCTTCTAGTTCATGCATGGGGAGCCAAGACTGTCTTTTGCTTGGACATGTTTCCCATGAAGCCTTGGGAATCCTGTGCAAAGCACTTGCTGACCCTGAGGAAGCCACCAACCTTGGGAAGGACCACAGCTCGAGTGCCCTTGGTGAGAGCTGCTTACCAAGTGCAGTCCCACCTCACACTGAGAGCCAACCTTTCTCCTGCCTTGTGGGCCTTCCTCTCTTCTTGCTGGGCCTTCCTCTCTAACTTTTGTTCCTCCTCCCCCCTTGTTGTGTATGAAATGTAATGTAATGAGTGTATTGAGCTTGAGTCTGACAAAGGTATTGTAAACGGACCTATCAGAACAAAGGAAGTTCTGGAAGGAAGCAAAGTGACTGGTCTTTATGTACTGTATTTGATTGGATCTTAGCTGACATGTGGGTGTGGCTTGCCAAGCCCGGACTGTTTAAAAAGGAGCCTGTTGCTCCATAGTTTGTCTCGTTCTGGTTCTTCTGACTTCATGTTCAAATAAAGCTGTTATCACTGTTCACCTGCTGCCTCGAGTCTCATATCTAACATCCCTTTTCCCATTTGTGATGCACAACTGTTTTTCAGAGTCCACAAAGGGTATGTATGCAGCTTTCTGCTGGTGTCCTGCATGGAGTCATTGGAGGGAAACACTGGAAGAAGATAGGGTGGGGGACTGTGGCAGTTGTTCAGTAGGGAGAGAATGCACTCTGCAGATGCCCAAATGGGAGGGGGGACATGACTAAGAGAGCACTTTCCTATTTTTTTATTTTTTATTTATTTATTTTTGTGATGTCCGAAGTGATGTCATGCCCCCAGTGCCCCACCACCAAAAATTATCTAGTTACGGGGCAGTTGCTGGGTCTCTTTGGATCAGCAATGAATGACTCAAATGGCTGTCAAAAACAGGTTTGCATTGGTTGTTTTCAAAACTGTGCATGTGCAAAAACATTGCTGATACAAACATTATGGCTGCCTTTAACATTGCTAAGGAGTACTTAGACAAACATCAAATGCTAGATTGTTTAGAAACATAATGGCTATTTATTGCTTATTTATATGATTTGCGACTGATCAGTGATGCAGCAAGGAGAGGAAAAGGTAGAACTCAGTTGTATTTGTGAGTATGCACATGTGTGAAAAGCAGATTAGTGCTATACATTACTGTTAGGAAGGAGTATGGTGAAGCAACCTGCTGAATGACCATGAAAGGGTTGGTGAACTGATGAACAGTTTGTCAAAAAATGTGATTGGAGAACTGGATGTGAACCAGACCAGTGATTGTTCAAGAATCCCTGTTGGGGCTAGTGTATTTCTTGAGAAGCAATTGAATATGGCAATTGACATTTGATGTCATGGTGGTAGCAGAAATAAGTTATCAAGCACCAGCTTGTCCAAGTGATCACTATGCAATCAGGATCATGTGCATAGTGAGCATGGCTGTGGGACTGATGTAATGTGGAATTTACTAGTGTGGCACTCAAACATGCCTATATGCAGGGGTCGTTTCTTAGAAAAAGAGCTAGGGGAACTCATTAGCATAACTCATTAGCATATGCCACACCCCCTGACATCACCGGAAGTGTGTCATAAGGCCACACCCCCTGACATCACCGGAAGTGTGTCATAAGGCCACACCCCCTGACATCACCGGAAGTGTGTCATAAGGCCACACACCCTGCCCCCAATGGTCCCGGCCGCCGCCACCGGCCTTGTAGCTCCACTGCCGAGCCCCATGAGGGGCCCGGCGGTGGACCTGCAAGGCCGGCGGGAGTGCAAGGAAGCCCCACGAAGACCCTCCCTGGCCCCAGGCAGGCAGGGGTGGGGAAAGGCAGGAAGGAAGCAACTTACCCTCTCTCTTCTCCTGCCTCCTCCTAGCTGAATGAGGGCCAGAAGCGGGGCAGCCGGAAGCAGGGGGCGGGTCTTCGTCATGTGCCCTGCCCCCCGTACCTCACCCGGGGGAACTGCGATCCCCCGCAATCCCCCCCGAAATGACCTCTGTTTGTCTCCTGTGTCAAGAACTTGCTACAAATAAAAATCTAACCCAACAAAGAGAGGGGTAGTGGGGAGAATCTTTCTCCCTGCTGTGCTAGTTTTTCATTTGCAATGATTTTTTTTACCACAAAGGAACAGTGAAAGGAGGTAACCACCTGCAGGCTGAAGTCACCTCTTCTGTATATGTGAACCAGACCTCACAAGTGTTTCCCTCCCTCCAATAGAAGTGATACATAAGAACCCCAAGTAGTTGTTACTGGGAATTTTGCCTGTGGTGGTTGTCTTCATTCATTCATGAGATGGAATCCACCCTCCTTCTGGCTCCTTGAGTCGTTATGCAGTAGGTAGAGAAGCTCAGCATATTCTGTGTCAAGCCCTGCTGCATTACACATATACCACACTTGATTTTCCCCTTGCCATGCATCTACTGAAGCCCTTAGTCTGTAGGTAGAGAATTGCCAACGAGGGCAGAGCAGTTTCTAAAATGTTTGCAGAGATAAATTCCCTCAGCTTGATCCCTAGAACTCAGGGGAAATAGCTCTTCCGTCTGTATAAGGCCAAAGTCCATGTGATGGGGGACTTCAAATGTGTCCATCCTTTCATGTTGAAAGTGGTGGGGGTGGGGCTCCCTTTTAAAAGCAAAAATGAAGCACACAGGCAAGGGGAGCAATCTTGCTGTAGGACACTTTATATTTTGTTTTACGTTGGCCTCAATGGCACAGGCGGGCCTGATTTCTTTAGATCTTGAAAGCTAAACAGGGTCACACCAGGTTAGTAGTTGGATGGGAGACCACCAAGGAAAGCAAGGGTTGCCATGCAGAGGCAGGAAATAGCAAACCACCTCTGTTTGTCCCTGGCCTTGAAAACACAGGATTACTATAAGTCAGGTCCAACTTGATGGCACTTTACATACACACATAATGTGCCTTACATTACCACACTCTCTAATTATTTTTCTTCTGGGCCACTTCCCTGATACCAGAAGTCAGCTGTGCTGGAAGAAAAGTACCAAAAACTAGTTCTAGTTCTGTTCATCCACGTGTGCCTTGTTTGCTTAAGAAAAAAAAATCCTCCCCTTTTTGAATAGGTAGACTTGTGGGGTGTCTTATAATATACAGTTTGGTTGATATTGGGGGCTGAGTCCCCTCAGCGCTAAAGCCGTCACTCCTGTTTGTTAGAAGCAGTTCATCTGCTGCTGCTCCACACTTGTCAGCCTACTAATTCCACGGGCAAATATCTTGTCCCCCTTTTCTCTCTACAGGTGTCTAGGGAGGGCTCTGCCACCAACATACCAGT